>NC_056616.1:24836637-24869137 GCF_018340385.1 Cyprinus carpio | reverse complement strand
ACAGGAAAAAAGAGGAAATGACAGAAAACCCTTTCTTATGTGTTGTGATACACACATGTGCAAAAGTTTCTTAAAAAAATAAATAAATAAAAAATTATATTTAAATTAAAAAAAAAATTATCATCCACAATAATATCAATAATATGTAAAATATTCCAAATTTACTCAAATTTTAAAAAAATAGGAGTGATTAAAAATATGCATTTTTAATAAATTCTAAAATAATTATATATCTGTTTAATAGAAATTCATATTGCAGAATGATAAATGACACCCACATACATTACTGAATTTATCTACTTATTTCACACCATATTTTCTTAAAACTTAAAATATTTTGAAAATTACAAAAAAATTATCAAAATTAGTTAAACTCTGATAATTGAAAAAGATCATCATATTTCTCTCTATATATACAGGCGTGTGTGTGTGTGTGTGTGTGTGTGTGTGTGTGTGTGTGTGTGTGTGTATATATATATATAGTATAATATATTCAAATTTCATTCCAAGTTTAAATGACTATGATTTAAGAAAAATATTATTAATAACACTAAATTAGATTTATTTCAAATAATATTTTCTTAAAATTCACTAAAATTATTGAAAATATTAAAAATTATATTTAATAACACTAAATTAGATTTATTTCAAATAATATTTTCTTAAAATTCACTAAAATTATTGAAAATATTTTTTTTGTCTATTAATTATTTAATACTGATAAATGACAAATATTATGATTTGTGACTATATTTTTTATTACAAAATAAAAAAATAACATGCCTAAAATAATTGGTATATAATAAAATGCATAATGTACTTCTATATTATGTATTATAATTTTCATAAATTTGTTTAATAATTTTTTTCTTATTCTATTATATATATAGTATATATATATATATATATATATATATATATATATATATATATATATATATATATATATAAATGATTTTAAAAATGGAATATGCATGGATGAATCGTTCAGTAAGGTCAATAATATGCATTAAAAACATTAAGATATTCAAATTTTATGCAAATTTTAAAGTCAAGGGTTGCTGAATATACTAAACAATTTTGAAGTTTCGCTGCAGGATTCTGCATATGCATCTTATTTACTAACCACTTACAGTCCAACTAGACTAATTAGTATGAGCTGGTTTAGGTGCATTTCTGATCAAACTTTTCCAAATGTTTCATAGAATGCAGGAGGTGCTGTAAATTAGACCATGGCAGCAGTAATTATGATCAAATGATGGACAAAAGCAGTACAACTGGCCGTTTATGTATAGTTTGCAAGCGATAAACGTTTCTTTCCAGCCGTAAAACTGTATTTTACCATTTTTGAAGTAGATGTTTTTATGTATCAGTGATTATAGTTCAGTGTTTCGCTCACAGCATCATTTCGTTCCTCAGTGTCCTTTTGGGTTTGAAATGATGTCTTAATATGAGAAGTATTCCGTATATGTGTCTGTCCATCATCCGAGTCATATATACAGTATCATCATGTGTCGGAGGTCTCTCCTCGTTAAGACTCAGATTCCAGTGCGTTTCATTCCCGAAGCAGCTGTGATTTCTCCGGAGGATTCATCAGTGTTGACTCGAGCTATGCTAATCAGTCTCTCTGGACGTTCACGTGGATGTCTAATCATGCAGCTCTAATTCAGACCGCTGGATCAATGACAGACACTCATCGGCAGCTCACATTGTGACTGGTGCTTTATTTCTGCTGTATATGGACTGAGTTTGAGCTGTCAGTGATGCACTGTGTGTGTGCGCATGTCCAGAGTCGGCTGTAGACGCAGATAAGAGCGCAGCACTCTGGGATATCAGCCTCAGCTCGCGTGTCTTATTTATTCATGCAGGTTGACACATCAGTGGTGAAGGTCAGAGCGAACACGAGCACGGCACGGTACTCGCATTCAATTACACACAGAACACGCTGATCCCAGATCTGCTCCGGCGCTCGAGGAGGCTTCATTCATCAGATACAGCTGCGGCCTCAGAGACGCTCTCCAAGACGATCACAGCTACAACAGACTCATTTCAGACGCATTCTCCTGCTTTAACTTGCTTTTAACACCCAGAGATATCACATCCAAAAGAAATAATTCACCCCAAAGTTAAAATGGATAAATAAACAAATAAATGTGTGAGAAACTGAATTACTGAATTAATAGCATGATATAAAATACAAATATTTAATTGTATTTTAAATATATTTAAATGTTTTATTAAATAAATATAAATATTTTCATTCATTTGTCTACTGGAGTGCTGTCCTGCATGCTTTTAAAATATTAATATTAAATATATTATACATAAAATATTAATAGTATAAAATATGCAATGTAAATTAATATAATATTAATAAAAAAATTAATATGCTGTACTTTTGGTCACATTACGCATATATTTATTTATCGCAAATATATATTTATAAAATAAATGCATGTTGCCACACATGGCATGCAACCAAAATATTTACACATATTTAACATTTTAGATTTAATGTTTACATTGCATTTTAAGATTTGGGTGTAAAAGACTTCTGTTTAAGAAGAAGTGTATTATATGCATGTTCATAATATTAGCATTTTTGCATTAAAATTATAATTTAAGGATTATATGTGTGTGTGTGTGTGTGTGTGTGTGTGTAAACATGATAAAATTATACATAAAAAAATATACATGCACACACACAAAAAAAGTGTTATTTTTAATGTTTTATACTTTTTTGGCATATATGTTATAGTGTATTATATGTTAATAATTTAAACATTACATTGCATTCAAATTACAATTTAAACATATATATATATATATATATATATATTCTTATTTTGCTATTTTTAAATGTATTTTTTATATATTCATACTTTTTTTTCGGCCACTTTGCATATATATTTACTAAATGAATTTGGTGTAAAATGTCTTTTGGCATTCTGCCCAAATAATAACTCAAAGAAGAGATATTAAAATGTGTGGTTTCGTGCCAGCTTCATCCATCACACTTGAGAGTGGAGATCAGTTTGAGTGCATTGCATTGTGGGATAGAGCATGCCATGCGGTTCGCTCTGCATTGACACTCATGCATTTGGCAGGCGCTTTTATCCTAAGTGAATTGCATTGCATTCACTGCGTGTATTTGATCAGTTTGATCATGCATTTCTTGGGAATTTGCACATACACATAATGCAGAAACAACAGCACACGCCTTCTGGCCTGGACGACGCTGTAACAAATGAGAGTTCACTGCTTGAGATGAAGCTGCTCGTTATCCAGACATAACGAGACGGAGCCATGGGTTCATGAGCGATTATATGTGTGTGTGTTACGTAAGAGTCTTGCTCTCTCGGCTCTTCTGTGTCCCGTGTGAGAATCTCAGGAGACTCTAATGGAAACCAGCTGTTGGGCCGATCACATCCACAGCCGTCCAGACCTCTGATTGGCTGAGGCTAGGCTGGCTGCGCTCTGATTGGCTGCTGCGGGAGCGTTCCGCTCTCTGTGATTGGTCTCTGTCTTCATGCAAATGCAGTGGAGTGTTTGTTCAGGGTCAGTTTTAGTGCAGGACACTGCGGATCCAATCGTTCGCAGCTTTCTGTAGTGTCTTCAAAAGATTAGCTAAAGGGAAAAAACACTTCTTACTGGACTTTATCAGACTGCTAAAGACTGCTATTTTCATATTTATAGTAAGAAACAGTAATTTTTTTTTAAAGTTTGGGTCAGAAATGAATACTTTTATTCATCAAGGCTTCATTAAATTGATCAAAAGTGACAGTGAAGACATTTCTAATGTTACGAAAGTTTTCTATTTCAAATAAATGCTGTTCTTTTGAACTTTCTATTCATCTATGAATCCTGAAAAAAATAAAATATATCGGTTTCCACTAAAATATTGTGCAGCACAACATTGATAATAATCAGAAATGTTTCTTGAGCAGCAAATCATCTAGAATCATATTGAATGATTTTGTGCAGATCATGTGACACTGAAGACTGGAGTAATGATGCTGAAAATACAGCTGCACATCACAGAAATAAATTACAGTTTAACACATATTCACTTTGAAATTCACTTTGTTTAAACTGTAATAATATTTCACATTTTTTAACTGTATTTTTGATCAAATAAATGCAGACTTGGTGAGCAGAAGAGACTTTTAACTAAACATTAAAAAATCTTACTGACCCCAAACCTTTATACACCAGTGTATGTTTTTTCTAAAACATTTTAAAATGTTACATTTGATGAGATATTATTAAAAATGTGAAATTAAAAATTAACACTCACATTCAAAACCACATTTTAAATCACAGACAAAATCTATATATATATATAGTAGAAATGCCTCTTACTCAGCCTCAGCATGTGAGACTGTAACATATAAAATATGTACTAAAATGAATAAAATAAAATAAAAAATATAAATAAATTAATTAAATAAAATTAATAAACTACAATTGAAAAATAATCTAGATCTAAATATAAATATAAAAAAATAAACTAATAAAAATAGCAAAATTACACTAAAAATAAAAATACAAATAAAATAAAAACTGAGTAAAAAAAAATCTCATTTCAAATATTAATATATACTGTAAAAAAATTAACACAAAAAAATAATATAACACAGTATATGAAAAAAAATTAATAAACAGAAAAACATCAGCAGACACTCATTAAACAAGACAAACGATCAACTACAAAAACAAAACAAACAAACAAGACAAACGAGCTCCTTCACACACAACACTACATCAGAAAACCAGATCAGAAACTCATCTTCAGAACTGCATCCACCTACATCCACAACATTGAATCAACAACAACTATTAAAATCAACTATTATATGAGCCCTTTAATATTACACTTCATTTAGATTTATTGCAGCTGTGTTACCAATATTTGGAACGTGTCTAAATACTTTAATCATCTTTAACTTTATCTTTATTTTGTATCAAAAAATAATACATCAAATATTAAAATAATAAGATAATAAATAAATAAATAAAATAATATATATATTCCATTACAAATATATATTGACACTTCATTAATTAAGAACCATTTAAAAACAATAAAATAATAAATAAATAAATAAAATAATATATATATTCCATTACAAATAAAAAACAATTTTTAATTGTAAAAATGTAATTAATATTATTTATTTTAAATTTAAATTGGTTTTAAGTTATCAAATTTTCAAAAATTATCAAAAATTAAAGTATTTTATATATATGTGTGTGTGTGTGTGTGTGTGTGTGTATAGATATATATATTAATATATATAGCAATTATTTTAATTAAAAAAAATATTTATTAGTGTTAATAATTATTATTTTAAATTATAACTTATTGTGATTTATGTAAATAATATATACATTTATATTTATATAAAATATAAAAAAATATTTAGTCATTTGTATTTGTAAAAATGTATTTAATTATTATTTATTTGAAATTATAACTGATCTGAAGTTATCACAAATGCAAATGTATTATATATAGCAATCATTTAAAAAAATATAATTTAATTATTATTTATTATTATTATTCATTTTTTAATTATAATTAACTGTATAAAAATATTATAGAAAAATGTGTGTACGTGTTAATTTTATAATATAAAAAAAAAATATATAAAAAAAAAAAAAAAGAAAAGAAAATGAATGAATCTGAATGAACAGTCTGTGATTGTTGGCTGTTTCTATGATTCCTCCTGAGATATATTGTTATTATTGGATTATTCCTCTCTCTAATAATGTGATTATTTCTGCCTGAGCGTCTCGAGCAGCTGTGATTCTCCACGCAACTCTCACAGCTGTCAGGTGTGGGGAGCGAGCGAGTGACTCTCTCTCTCTCTCTGTCAGGTGTGGTGAGCGAGCGAGTGACTCTTCATCTCCGCTCTCTGTACGGTGTGGTGAGCGAAGCGAAGACGACTCTCTCTCTCTCAAATCTCTATCTTCCCCACCTCAATCCTCGGTCTCTCTCTATCCGTCCCCCGTCATCTTCTCTCTCTCTCTCTCTCTCTCTCTCTCAGGTGTGGTGAGCGAGCGAGTGACTCTCTCTCTCTCTCTCTCTCTCTCTCTCTCTCTGTTAGGTGTGGTGAGCGAGCGAGAGCGTCAGGATGCCGCTGGTCAAGCGCAGTATCGAGCCTCGTCACCTGTGTCACACAGCTCTGCCACACAGCATCAAGAACGAGCTGGAGTGTGTGACCAACATCTCTCTGGCCAACGTGATCCGTCAGCTGAGCAGCCTGAGTGAGTCCAGCTCTCCACACACACGCTCTTCTGTCTCTAAATACACACTGCACATCTGCGATGCATTACAGTACTGTATCACTGCTCACTGTACTCTGTACATCTGGATAGAACACATTTCAACCCAGAATTAAAAGGAATATCTTCATTAATATCTTTAAAAATCTTTATTTATTTATTATCATTATTCTTCTTGTATTTTAAATTGCAAAATATTTAATCATCATGGTAACATTTGTCTAAAGAAAAACTGAATTTATATTTTGCATAAAAAATTTATACTTTTTATTATTTTATTTATATTATTAACTTTATTACTTTTTTATTATCATAAACACTATAATATATTCTATATAACATAAAAAAACTATAAAATATAAATAATATATAATACATTATTATATATAAATATTTAATTTTTTTTATTTTTCTCATTTTTTAAATTTTACAATTTCTCACTAAATACAAAATTTTAACAACTTAATAATTAAAAAAAAAATATATAATATTAAAATATGCTGAACAACAACAACAATTTAATAAAAAAAAAACTTAATGATTACTTTATGATTTTATATTTATTTATTTTATTTTGCATACTTTATATATTTGTATATTATATAAAGAAATTATTATTTTAAAAATAATATTTATTTAAGAATAATTTTTAAAAAATGTAAAAATAATAATTATTTAAAAAATAATTTAAAAAATCTATGTATTTTATTTATATATGCGTTAACTTCTTATAACTTTTTCTAATGTGTATCTGTTCATCATTTTTGAACTGCCTTAAACTGATGCTGATGTAAATAAAATCTTGTTTTATTACAGTAATAAGAATCACATCAGAGAATCAAGAGAAGAATAATTCTCATGAAAATAATGTGTTTTTTCTTTTGTTTTGGGGTGTTTTGTGTGTATTCAGGTAAATATGCGGAGGATTTGTTCGGCGAGCTCTTTAATGAAGCTCACACCTTCACATTTAGAGTGAATTCGCTTCAGGAGAGAGTCGACCGCCTGTCAATCAGCGTCACTCAGCTCGACCCCAAAGAGGAAAAGAAACACAAAAACAAATCCACAAATACAAAAAGCAATCGGCCACACACACACACACACACACACACACACACACACACACACACACACACACACACACACACACACACACACTCAGTCAGTTCAGTCTGTTATCGGCTGTGATTGAGTTTCTCGACTGGTGAAACTGACAGCATGTTTTCTGGAAGCTCGACAGAGCTGAGATATCTGATAACAGACAGAGAGAGAGAGAGATTCCTCTTATCCACTGGCAGGACGCCTGAGCTCAGTCTGACAGAATTTCACACGTAAATAGTCATTTCTGGGCCAAAAAAAGTGGTTTTGCTCCGTCCCAGAAACCAGTGCCCATTGGGATCATTTTATCAATTTATTATACATATCTATCTGACAAAATGTAATAATAATTCATTGAAAAAAGTCTCTTATGCTCACCAAAGCTGCATTTATTTGATCAAAAATACAGTAAAAAAATTGAAATATTATTACAATTTAAAATAACAATTTTCTCTGTGAATATCTGTTAAAGTGTAATTTATTTCTGTGATGTGCAGCTGATTTTCAGCATCATTACTACTCCAGTCGTCAGGTCCAAAACCAAACGCACAAACAAAATCAAGAACGTGATCTTTCCTTCAGAAATCATTCTAATATGAGATTACTGCTACAAGAAACATTTCTGATTATTAGCAATGCTGAAAACTGGAACATTTTAATGTTTCTCGATTCAAATTCAGATATGGTTAAAAATAAAGTCAATATGATGTTGTACAAACATTTTTGTGCAATTTAATAAGCGTTTTGTTAGCTAGGATCAGGGTTGCCAGGTTTGTGTGATTTCAAAACAACATTACCACAACGTTGCTATAACCTCATTTGTTAGCTAGGATCAGGGTTGCCAGGTTTGTGTGACAATACTAACCCATGGCAGTCAAAACAGCCCAAAGTAGCCCAAAGACCATATCCCAAATATCAAAACTCAAAATATGTCATTTTTAATAACTGATTCTCTGATTCTCTACTTAAAATGCATATTTAACAGTCATTGTTATGCACATTGATTATAAACACAGCTCAAAGGCTTCCTAGCAGTGACCCTCTTTCACAAAACTTAACATCTAATGCTAAATATTTCAATACAAGCATTTCAGTCAAATGTAATTCATGCAATATTTCAAACCTGTAACGCACAGAAATAGTTTAACGGTAGCACAATTGCGTGAAAAACACAGACTTGGCAACCCTGCATCCGACACAGAGTGGTGTGTTCGCAAAACCGAAAGTAAACAGCGAGCGCTCATTCAAAAGCGATTTCAATACCCCGCATTTTGATAGCGCGACAAAAGCGAATTCAATTATTTGCACGAGTAGATTACATACAAAGTTGATGCAAAGATGCAAGTAGATGTGAATTCTCACCGGACGAGGCGAATAATGCAAATTGCGTCAATCGCGTCTTCCGTGCAACTTCAAATATTTGAACTTGAGTGGAAAATTAGCATTGTCACTCAAGCCAATCAGCGAAGAGCTTATTGACACATCCGGTTGTATCAGAAAATTGAAAAAGAAAATTTATTTATTTTTATTCGCAAGAGTGACACAAAAAAACATTCCGCGAGTAAATCAGTAACACGATGCAAATATTCGCTTCGCGTTTGGTGTGCACTCCTCATAAGAAATTGTGCACTTTGCTCGCTGCGACTCTCTGATTGGTGGAATTTTGTGTACAGCATCATGGGTAATGTAGTTTTTCACCGCAAATTACGCTATTAAACATGATTTTGAAAAAAAAAAAAGTTAAATTAATGCAAGCGGCCTCAACAAAAGCAAGCACAATCAAGCTCACAAGAGCGCTGTCTTTAAAGGTTCAGCAGTTATTATTAAAAATCAAAATCAAGTTCCCCCTCCAATAATTAGAAATGGCCAAACTGAACAAAGTGCACCAATATTTGCACTGATCTGCTGCTCTACATTATGCAGCGCTCTTATTAAGATGACAAAAATGTTTTATAAGTAACATTTTCAGCCTGCTGTGCCTCAGCGGTGCTCGTCAATGTCAAAACAATTGATCTGGCCAATCAAATCAAAGTAGGCGGGGTTTAACGTTCACAGAAGCAGAGCGCGAATTTCAGAGCAAAGCTTCTGTTTAACACTGAAGGAGAGGTGAAGCTGCAAATCATTGAATGTTTGTCAACTGTTTTACAATAGAAATATTAAATGACTGACACCTATATGCAGTCATGCAAACTACTCAACGTTTTTCTCAAATATGGCCATTTTTAGAGTGAGTGAGAGAGAGAGAGAGAGAGAGAGAGAGAGAGAGAGATGAAATGTGTGTGTGTGTGTGTGTGTGTGTGTGTGTGTGTGTGTGTGAATTACCTGTTTCTCTGTCCCTACAAACATTAAAACTGTGTTACTTCAAAAACACGTAGTTGTTGAGAAATCTAAAGTAGCGATTCAGTATAGAAACTATTTTATTATAATAGTGTAGCGCTGACAACAAGTATCTGTGTTCGCTCCGTGTGATACGGCATTGTGTGCAAGTGATGTGTGTGCATCAATAAAAGCAACGCATAGGCAAAGACTACAGAAAACCCAAGACGTGTCACTCGTGTAGTTTTGAATGGGGAAATGCAACACTCAATAATAGCAAAAGAGCCAATTGCTAATGAGTAAAATCATCGCATCACTGCTGCAGCTGTTAGAAGCCCTGGTTACCATCTACCTTATTTTATAACGCAGAAGTAAGCCGTTTTCTGTCAGTGTGTGAGACTTCCCGTTCTTTAGCCGCTGCGGGGAAATAACAAGAAGAATAACAAAGTGCATAATCAGTGAGAATAATAAGTGCTGGAAACTGTTCTGCTGCTTCATATTATTTTGGAACCTGTGATACTTTTTTTTCAGGAATCCTTTATAAAAAAAAAAATAAAAAAAACAAAAATCATTTATAAAAAAAAAAAAAATACTCTAACAACAACACAAAAAAAGTTTGTGGTCAGTACATTTGTATTCTTTCTTTTTTTGAAAGAAATTAAAACTTTTATTCAGCGGGGATGTGTTAAATTGATAAGAAGTGATAGCAAAGATTTATATCGTTAGAAAAGATTTATATTTTCAATAAATGCTGTTCTTTTTAACTTTTATTCATTAAAGAATCCTGAAAAAAGTATCGCAGTTTCCAAAAAAAAAAAATTTGGCAGCACATTAATAAATCAGCATATTATAATGATTTTCTGAAGATCATGTGACACTGAAGACTGGAGTAATGATGATGGAAATTCAGCTTTGCATCACAGAAATAAATTATATTTTAAAGAATATTAAAATAGAAACCATTATTTTATATTCTAATAACATTTTGCAAGATTACTGTTTTTTTCTGTATTTTTGATCAAATAAATGCAGCCTTGATGAGCAGAAGAGACTTCTTTAAAACACATCACAAGTCTCACTGATCCCGAACTTTTCACTGGTAGCATATAGAGGGAGAGAGAGGGTTTTTCCCTCCCGAGCTGGACTGTTGCTCTCTGTATAGTGAGTGTAAACGTGGGTTGGATATAAAGAGCAGCAGTCTAATATATGAGCAGCGCTGTCATGATGACCTCTTCTCTCTCTCACACTCCTCCACTGTTTTTATCAGCCTGAAACTATTTCAATTACGCCGCGCTCCGTGAACTCCAGTCTCTGGAAGCGGGCTTTATTACGGAGGCCGGGCCGGTGTGGGTTCAGCCGCTGTCTTCTGTGAGACAGTAATAGCTGTAATGGTGAGCAGAATTACCGTGAGGAGATCCCGCCGCCCGTCTCTCGCGGTGAAGTGATCCGCGTCTGTAAGGACACATCCATCCCAGACGCTGCGTCAATCCGATTCTGCTTCAGACCGACACGGAAGGATCCGAAGTGAAAAGCCCTGGAGGACCTGCAGCTCTCGAGTCTGGGATCTTGATGTTCCTGCGGTGTGACATGATGAAACCTTTTTAAACAGCTAATGGTGTTGTGAATATTACGCATGCAAAATATTTCTTTTTATTTACAAAAAAAAATAAAATACACTTGCATCAAAAGTTTGATTTCCAGGGTTTTAATAAAATTATTAATATAAATGTAATGATATAAATAATAATAATACATTTAATATAAGGCCTAATTAATAATAAACATATACATTTAATACATAATGTAATAAAAAAAAATTTAAAAAAAAAAAACTGAAAAAATTTCCAATTAAAATAAAAACTTACAACAAAAAAATAAAATCAAATTAAATAATAATATAATAAAATAATGTTTTTTTTTTTTAATAATAGGACATTTAAAAATAATAAAAAATAAAGAGTGAAGGTTAATTGGATTAATTGATAGATCACCAGAGATACACACTCTCCCATATACATATATAAAAATATAAAGTGTCAGCAAAAATCAATCTATATATATATTATTAATAATAATTTGCTAACTGAAAATGAATAATTGAATATAAAAATTTTAGAAAATTTAATAAAAAAAAAAAAAATAAAACAAAGACACGTAAACTCAGAATTGCAAAGAAATATGGCAAAATTCTAAGATTACATCTTGAAATTAAATTCTCAGAATTGTAAGAAACAGAGTATGAATTATGAGGTAAAAAGTCACGATTACCTTTTTTAATTTGAATAAAAATGGCAAAACACTTGAACTGAAATTAAAACAAAATAGCAAAATGTAAAAATAACTTATGCAAGATATAAAAAAAAAAAAAAAAAGATATATAAATATATATATATAAATCTATAACAGTCTCTTAATTGTAAAATAACACTTTATATCACTGTTGAATTTTGTTTCAGTTCAGGCGAATCAAATTTAATGTCATGGGTAAATTAAAATTGTAATTTTAATGCCTCGGTTTATGAACATATGAACACACTTCATGCAGAGCGTCTGATCTGAATTAACTGCAGATCCTCAGTCTCTGCTGGTCTGTGGTCAAACTGAGGCTCGTGATGACCCATAATTCATCTGGACGGGTAACGTTTCTAGTGGTCCGTCAACACGTCAGAGTCATCTCAAGAATGCTGTTAGTTTGTGGGTTGTTTTACAGGAAGTGTTGCAAATCCATCTGACAATAAAAAGCTCTTTGGATGAAAGGGTCGGCTTAATGCATAAATGTAAATATACATACAGTATATACAGTATGTGTGTGTTCAAATAATGGCAAGAAAATATCAAGTTATTTGTAAAATTATGAAATTATGAAGACTAAATCTTTTATTTTCAACTAAGCGTTTTATTTGCAACTTACATTTTTTTTTTTTACTATCAATTTTAATATTACTTTCTCACGTAGTGCCAGGCCGATTGGACAGCTTTTTTCCCTTAATAAATAAAATCATTATTTCAAAACTTACTCTGGTTATCTTTGTGTAATATTAAAATTAGTTTGATGATCTGAATCTTTTAAGTGTGCAAAAATTATATATATACACACACACACACACACACACACACACACACACTATCAAGCATTTTTATTACATATTTTAAAATTAGGCAAATAAGTAAATTCAATTGAAAAATAATAATAACCTGATGTGAATCAGTATTATTTTATTATCATTGATGTATACTATTATAGTTTTTATTATTATTTTAAATGAAAATTATTTTTTTCACTTTAATTGTAGTTAGTTTTTAAAATTTTGTTGTGTTTTGGTCATTTAATTAGTTTTTAATGTCTGTATATTTTTAAAAACAAGAAATGTTGCCGTAATAAAATAAACACAAGTTTATGAGACAGCTGAAAGTTTATGCAATACATAAACAATACATTTTATTTTATTTAAGTTGCATTTGTTTTAAGTAATGCATTATTATTATTTTAATGCTTTAGTTTGAACAATAATAAGCCTGATCTAAACTGGAATCATCCGCTGCTTCGGTTTCAGTTCTGTGACAAAACATTCACTGAAAACAGATGAAAACATGTTGCAGTTTCTGCTCAGAGGATGATGATGAAGAGCTGCTAATAAACGCACACACACATCGAGTTCATTGAGAGTGTTTAGATTCACGGCTTTAGAAACACATCAGTATGAAAGAGTCTTCATTCACCCGCAGCGCTCCGCTCTCTGCAGATATCGACAGCATGTAAAGATTTTCCTATAAAAGCCGCCATCATTTACTCACCTTTGTGTCGCTTCAAACCCACATGAAGCTCGTTCATCCGAGGAACACAAGAGGAGCAAATCTTGAGATGTTACGCAGCTCGTGCTTTATGACTCTGTTCACACGGATCATGTCTTTCAATCTGCACAAATACCATAAAAATATTCTCTTCTCTTCTCAAGCCTACATCTACATCAAGACTGACTTAAACGTCTTCTTTCAGGCTAAATCGGCAAATTTGTCATATGCATTTGAATTGTTTTATTTAATGAAAATTATGACCAAATCAGGCTGTAATTTATATTCAGACACACATATTTTGGTAACATGGTTGCAAAAAATCATGCAAATAAATAAAAAATAAAAATAAATAAATAGCTCATATAATATTTAGTTTGACTTTTAGGTTGACTATTTTTTATCCTTGTTAAAAAGTGCACTTAATTGTACTGAAGTGCACTTAGTAGTGTACTTTAAACCTTAAAAGTCTAAACTACTTGCATATAATATTAATAAAACAAAAGGCAACTTAAGTGTACTTAACAGATTTTTACAAATGTGTTTTAATGTCAGATTAAAAGCCTTTAAAGTACATTTTAAATTTAATAATCTTTTGTCGTGCTTTAAAGAAATACACTTATTTTGATGTATATAAATATATATATACATGTATTGTATTGTAGTGAGTTCTTCAATGTTACATTATAAGTTAATATATTTTAAATGCACTAAATTGCTACCTTATCATTGCAGATGTGTATTAAATACAAACATATTTAAATAGAAATTACATTATTTTAGTTTACAAGATTTAGACATATTTCAAAAACTATAGAAGTACATATAAAGGTATACTTAAGTGTGTCAAAAACCACAGCTAATTGAATTTAATATAAATGTAAAATATAATACATTTTTATTTAATTTAAATAAATAAAAAATAAATTGCATTGACTGATTTAAAATATGAGACTATTTCAGGAGTATGTTTTATTTTTTATTTTGGAGCCTGTGATAATTTTTTTAATGATTCTCTGATGAATAAAAAGTTAAAAAGAAGAACATTTATTTAAAATAGAAATCTTTTCTAACAATATACACTACTGTTCAAAAGTTTGGGGTCAGAAAATTTTAATTCTTTCTTTTTTTTTGAAAGAAATTAAAACTTTTATTCAGCGAGGATGTGTTAAATTGATAAGAAGTGATAGCAAAGATTTATATTGTTAGAAAAGATTTATATTTTCAATAAATGCTGTTCTTTTTAACTTTTTATTCTTCAAAAAAATATTGCAGTTTCCAAAAAAAAAAAAAAAAACTGTTGGCCACATTAATAATTCTAATAATAAATCATCATATTAGAATGATTTCTGAAGATCATGTGACACTTTATACTGGAGTAATGATGCTGAAAATACAGCTGCGCATCACAGAAATAAATTATATTTTAAAGGATATTAAAATAGAAACCATTATTTTATATTGTAATAACATTTTGCAAGATTACTGTTTATTTTCTGTATTTTTGATTAAATAAATGCAGCCTTGATGAGCAGAAGAGACTTCTTTAAACACATCACAAGTCTTACTGATCCCAAACTTTTAGCTGTGGTGTAAAGACCGTTTTAACCAAATGTTGGTTTGTGCTCTCACACTTCTCACGTAATATGAGCCCCTAGTGTTTGTTTGTGTCAGTCTTGTAAGTGTTTCAAGAAACTGTAAAGACTCACCTGTAGAAAGGCAGATGTGGGTCTGATACGGTGTGTGTTTGTGTCTCAGTGTCTCTTCAGGACATCACCATGAGGAAGGCCTTCCGCAGCTCCACCGTCCAGGACCAGCAGCTGTTTGAGCGTCAGTCTCTTCCCGTCCCCATGCAGGAGACGTACGAGCTGTGCGAACAACCTCCGCCGCTGAACATCCTCACACCCTACAGGTCAGACACCAGACCGACAGATAATCACACATCTGACCTCAACAGCACTGAAATATGAACCTGAGTGGTCCTGAAAAAAATCACAACCTGAAAATCTCATTTAATATGGAAGCGTATGGGTATCAAAATTCATTTTAAAATGTAATTTGTAAAATTGCAATACATCTCTATATATAAATTAAAATTTCAAAAAAAATACGTGCAACGTTTAGTGGAAAATGAAGATTAAAATTCAATTATATAATTTAGATTTGCATTTCCTACACTAGTTTTAATATGTACATTAAAAACATATTTTAACATGACCTATTGTCCAATTCACACTGCATTTTGCTACAATTATCTCATGGTAAGTCTCAATGCATTTAGGAATTTTGCTACAGCTTTTGCATGGACATTTTAAACATCTAATCAATTTGGGTAATACAATTTCCTTTTAATTTTGCAACTTATAAAGCGTTAAAATATGTTTTTAAATTACATATTAAAAGTACTGTAGGAAATGCAAATGTAAATTATATAATTAAATTTTCATTTTCAGTTCACACTAAACGTTGCACATATGTATGGGAAAATGTACTTTTAAATAAAGAAATGCAATGCCGTTTTGCAAATTACATTTTAAAATTAATTTTGATACCCATATGCTTCCATACATTTAACGCTTCATGTAACTGTTTAACTGTTTAAATAACAATTGCATTTTATTCAAGTCAGAAATATTATTTAACATCACTGAATCTACCTGAATGCATGAATTTATACCAACGTGCCGAGATAATAATTTGTTAAGATACCAAAGTATGCAATGAAAAGTCAGCAAAAAAACAGTATTTTTGTCTTTTTTTTCCAGTATAAATATCTAAATATTCTTGAATCAAGATACAAGATAAACATAAAATATTACATGATATTTTTTGATAAATGTATCAAAATTAAGTGAGTTTTTTAAACTTAGATATAGACAAATATATATATATATATATATATATATATAATATATATATATTATATATATATATATATATATATATATATATATATATATATATATATATCAGTGGGGTCAGAAAAATTATCTTTTTTAAAGTTTTTTTATTTTTATTTTTTTACACCACTGATGGATTTTTGTAAATTCGTTTTTAAAAACAAAATTTAATTTGGATATAATTTCCAGAAAAAAAGATGTCATATAATTTGTCATTTTGCATCTCCAGTAAATTATTAAATGGATATTGAATGGATATCGAATAGCTCTCAGATGTTCCTTGCAGGTGTTTCTTATACACTGAAATAAATTGCAACTTAAACATCTAAATTAACTAGTTTTATTCAAGTCAAAAATATTATTTAGCGTCACTGAATCAGCCTAAATGCCAATAAAACTCATTTCAAATTTAGTTTTCACAACATTTTTGTCATGTTTTCCAGTATAAATAAGTAACATTTTTAAATCAAAATACATTAACTTGAAATGCAAAATGACATATTATATCTTGTTTCTGAATAATTTATGAAAAAATATGAATATATAAAAAAGGTCCCATTGAACCTTTCTCGTGTTTAAAGCATGAACCTAATTCTGATACATTTTTCAGAAAACAAGACTTAATAATGTTTGTAATTTTGCTTCTCAAGTAAATATATCTTGATTTAAGAATGTTATTTGTTATATACATACATATATATATATATATATATATATAGATAGATAGATAGATAGATAGATAGATAGATATTTGTAACGGAAAACCAGACAAAAATCCTTTTTTTTTTTTTTCATTGAACTCAAACATTTTTCAGCTCAGATGATCTGAGCTCATATTTTTGCTCTGTATTTTTAGTGTCAGTGACTCACTGGTGTCAGTTTTTATTTCTCCTGAGGACTTTTAGTTGATACTTCATGAAAACTGCAATGATAGAGTGATATCCTCTGCGTCTTTGCTCTCGTTTCTGCAGTTTTCATGTGTTTCTGTTTTCACACTGAGCCAGTGTTTCTGGAATTATGCATGTTAGGTAAAAAAAAATAAAAAATGTTAGCCTGAATGCACTGTAAGTCGCTTTGAATAAAAGCGTCTGCTAAATGCATAAATGTAAATGTAAATGTAATGCTTGTTACTGGAGGCTGGAACATTTATTTTGAGAGCTGCGTAATATGCATGAGCTCTCTCTCTTTTCACACGTTCCCTCATTACTTCATGAAGACGCTGGCACTGGAGGTTATTTTATTAGACATCAGGACAGATGTTTCCTCTCCTCCTTTAAAACAGTTGTCTTCCACTCCTGCTAAAAATGGTGCAAAAGACTTCTGTTAAATCGCTCGTTTTCCTCAACTGCAGTTTTGTGCGCGTCTTCAATCCTCAGGATAAATTCAACAGAAGTCGTCTCTTCTGCTCACCAGGGCTGCATTTATTTGATCAAAAATACAGTAAAAATTGTGAAATATTATTATAATTTAAAACAGCTGTTTTTTATGTGAATCTCTATTAAACTGTAATGTATTTCTGTGATGTGCAGCTGTATTTTCAGCATCATTACTCCAGTCTTCAGTGTCACATGATCTTCAGAAATCATTCTAATATGATGATTTGCTGCTCAAGAAACATTTCTGATTATTATCAATGTTGAAAACAGTTGTGCTGTACAATATTTTTGTGGAAACTGTGATACATTTTATTTTTCATGATTCACAGATGAATAGAAAGTTCAAAAGAACAGCATTTATTTGAAATAGAAATCTTTTGTAACATTTTAAATGTCTATATTGTCACTTTTGATCAATTTAATGAATAATCACTGACAGTCCAATTATCATCATAAAAATATAATATAAAATATATGAATACATATGTATATTATTATATAAGATACAAATAATATGATCAAATATATGAAATATTGTGTAATTATTTTAGTTTAATAAAATTTTGTATAAAATGACACATCTTGTCAGTCCAATTTTCATCATAAAAATATTTTTATCTAAAATATATAAAAATATACTGTATGTATATTATTATTATTCACAATACAAGTAATATAAAATAATATAACATCTATTAAATAGTATGTAATTATTTTTTATTTCTATTAAATTTTGTATAAAATGACACATTTTATAGTCAAATTATCATCATGAAAAATATCATATAAAATAAATGTATATTCTTATTTAAAATACAAATAATAATATACAGTATTAAAAAAATATTATGTAATTATTATTTATTTCAATTATTTTTTCATAAAATGGCATGCATTTTGACAGTCCAATTATCATCATGAAATATACATGTATATTATTATATAAAATATTAATAACATTAAAGCACATTATGTCATTATTTTTATTTCAATTAAATTTAATATAAAAATTGCATACATTTTGGAAGTCCAGTCAACTAAATCAAAGAGGAGCTATTTAAAAAGATCTGATATTAAAGGTCAAGTCAAGTGCATTGCATTATGGGATTCAGCACTCCATTACTGTTCTCTGTGCCGCACATTTCTGCGAATGTAGTATTCATGCACACAGATAACTCTGTGTACACTATACATACTGCATACTACTCTCACTGACGAACGGTGTGCTGTACGTCATCACTGAACACATCTGATCTGCGTCTGTCTCTAGGGATGATGGGAAGGAAGGGCTGAAGTTCTACACCAACCCGTCGTACTTCTTCGACCTGTGGAGAGAGAAGATGCTGCAGGACACAGAAGACAAGAGGAAAGAGAGGCGGAAACAGAAGGTGAGGTGGGCGGGGCTACACAACAGAGGGGTGTGGCTTACATGCAAATGAGGCGGGGTGGGTGTGGCATCCGACGGGAATGAAGCACTAAAATCTCATATTTACAACATGCATACTAACCTACTTTATGGTTACCGTTTAGTCATTTTTCACTCGTTTTGGCTGCTCAGTCGTTTGCTGTCACTGTGTGTGAGTTTGAATGAGCTGTTTCTCATCACGAGGTGTTTTCTGACTGCGTTTAGATTACAGACCAACACACACACAGCGGGCTAACCACAGGCTAATTAGAAGCAGATTGTATTTTAATGCATGATGGCAGATTCTCTGATCTCTTCTCTGACGTTACTGCGGTAAAACTGCTTTTACATTGTGATATTACAGGTCAATATCTACTTGCATTTAATAAAACCATTTTAAAATATACATAACATCTCAATTTCTTTTGCGTTGCTACTTTAACCATTTAAAATATTATTGTAATTAATTATATTTAATATATTATAATTCATTATTAAATTAATTATAATATATTAAATAGTCACATTACAACTGATATAAATCAATGAAAATGTCACAACTTTTATTTCTGTGTTAATATGATCAGCAGCTCAGTGGTTGGTAATTATCAGATGCTTTTATTAAAAGGTTATTTAACAAAATAAAACTCTTTGACTGTAAATGCATGATTTTATATGAAAAGGACTTTCATAAATGCATCTGATAATTACTAGTAATATCACAACAACATGGACATGGATGTAAATCCTCAAAATTTTGATGTCAAATGGCAGACTATGATTATGGATGGGTTGGAATATTAGTTAATTAATAGTCATATTCATACAATTAATCTAAAAAAAAGTGTAACAAATTCGGAAGATTATGAGAAAAAATCTTGGAAGATATTATAAAATACTTAAATATTATGTAATTATTTTTAAATATGAGCTTGCAGTGATTTTGTTCACATACAGACACACAGAATGCGATTAAGCTGTGATGTGGAGCACTGTGCTGCTTCCCGTCATTCATTCATATTAAGTGTGGAAAAGCAGTGGAAGTGGGATCGGCTGCATTCGATTAGACGCGACTCGATTACATTAGGAGTGACTGATGTGTGGAAAACTGCTCCAGCAGCTCTCAGTCTCTCTCAGACACAACTAACCAAAACTAGTGACGCTACTAACCCAACATAACTGTACATTACAGTAGTGTGACTGACTGTAAATTAGCTGGTTTCAGAACAGAACAGCAGTTTCACTAACAAGCTCATTTGTCTAATGTAAATAACTTGCTGTATTGAGACAATCATTAAACTCAGTCTGATGAGCAGCAAACAGTGATAAAAAATCTCTCTCTCTTTTAAAAACAAACACTGGCTTCATGCATCGCAGTGAATTGGTTTCATTCAGATGATTTGTTTAAAAATGTATAAAATAAAATAAGTAGTATAATTAATAAAACTGAAATAAAAATAAATTAAAGCATAAATAAACAGAAAAAAATTATAAAAATAACAAAAGCACATAACAAGATTACTAAAACTTAAACTAAAATAAAAAATAAGTACTACAATTACTAAAACTTAATTAAAATTAAATGAAAGCTAAACAAAAAAAATAATAAAAAATACCAAAAGCACATAACAAAATTACTAAAACCTTAACTAAAATAAAGAAATAAGTACTGCAATTACTAAAACTTAATTAAAAATAAATTAAAGCGAAACAGAAAAAATAATAAAAATACCAAAAGCACATAACAAATTTTTTTATAAAAATAAATTAAATTACTGGGTACTGGAAAAATATATACTGTTAAACAGGTTAAAATGTGTACGTAAATTTAGTAAATATAAATATAAATGACACTGTAACAAGGACACCTTAAAATAAAGTGTAACCCAAAAAATTAATTTTCTTTCTTTTCTATATTCATGTAATTCTGAGTTTGAGTTTAAATATTGCGATTCTGAGTTTGTTTATATCTCGCAATTCTGTTCTTTCTTGTAATTTTGGGACTGAGTTTAAATCTCACAATTCTGAGTTTGTTTATATCTCGCAATTCAAATTTTTTCTTGTAATTTTGAGATTGAGTTTAAGTCTCGCAATTCTGAGTTTGTTTATATCTTGCAATTCTGTTTTTTCTTGTAATTTTGAGACTGAGTTTAAGTCTCGCAATTCTGATTATATCTATATCTTGAAATTCAGTTTTTTCTTGTAATTTTGAGTTTGAGTTTAAATCTCGCAATTCTGAGTTTGTTTATATCTCGCAATTCTATGTTTTTCTTGTAATTTTGAGATTGAGTTTAAGTCTCGCAATTCTGAGTTTGTTTATATCTTGCAATTCTGTTTTTTCTTGTAATTTTGAGACTGAGTTTAAGTCTCGCAATTCTGAGTTTGTTTATATCTTGAAATTCAGTTTTTTCTTGTAATTTTGAGATTGAGTTTAAGTCTCGCAATTCTGAGTTTGTTTATATCTCGCAATTCAAATTTATTCTTGTAATTTTGAGACTGAGTTTAAATCTCGCAATTCTGGGTTTGTTTATATCTTGCAATTCTGTTTTTTCTTGTAATTTTGAGATTGAGTTTAAGTCTCGCAATTCTGAGTTTGTTTATATCTCGCAATTCAATTTTTTTCTTGTAATTTTGAGATTGAGTTTAAATCTCGCAATTCTGAGTTTGTTTATATCTCACAATTCTAATTTTTTCTTGTAATTATGAGTTAGCAAAGACTATAGGAATACAAAGACGGTTCACTCCTATACTTATAAATGGGAGAAACTGCAACGCGCAATATGGCAGAATAGTCCCGCCTTCTAAATGAAAGAGCCAATCACTGATCAGTAAAGTCATTGCACCACAGCAGCCGTTAGAAGCTCCGGTTCCCATAGAAACATAAGGCTAGATCAGTCTTAAGCGCATTATGGCTGCGCATGCGCATTGGCAGGTATAGCCTGAAAAATAAGCTTTTTAAATGCTATTTGAGCATAAGAAACAACATTCATGGGGCAGCTCATTTCAAATTTTGTTGCTAATTTGAAATATGTTATTTAATGGCGAGTTCAGTGAGCAGTTTTTGAAATTTCAGGATTCCCCCATTCATTTAAATAGGACTTGGTCTTGTTTAAACTGCCTGGAGGCGTTGCAAATATGGCCACTGAGCGAACAGACTTTCCTTGAAAGGGAAAGTTTAAATCTCGCATTTTTAAATTTGAGTTTATATCTCGCAATTCTACATTTACATCACGCAATTCTATGATTTCTTTCTTGTAATTCTGAGTTTTGAGTTTAAATCTCGAACTTCTGCGTAATATCTTGCATTTTCTAATCATTCAGTACCAGGGTACAAATGAAACTGTCTCTATACGTGGTACTGTACTGTACTAGTTGTCAAACTTAAGTTTCTGAGTCGCTTCCTAAACCTCAAACTCAACTAGTACTGACAACTGAGTCAGACTGAACACACACAGGCTTTCCTGAAATAACTTCACTTCAGATGCCCTCTGTGTCTCTCCCTGAGGAGCTGTGTGTGTGTGTGTGTGTGTGTGTGTGTGTGAGAGAGAGAGAGAGAGAGCGTGTGACTGTGTGTGTGTGTGTGTGTGTGTGAGTGTGTGTTTCCTGGCCTGAAATCTGATCAGCAGCACGATTCAAGTTATTTCTGGTTGTTTCTGACTGCCCTACAGCGCTCCACGATGACCGCCGACAACATTTTTTTTTTTTTTTTTATATGTGTGTGTGTTTGATGTTGATATTGCTCTGGTTGCTGGTGAAGAGCTCAGAGCAGCAGGAGTTGGTCTCCCGCAAAGATCGTGGTGTGCAGCTTTGAAAGCCATGATACAAACACAGACGACACTCAAACACAACACTGAGCTCACTTTCATTTAAACGCATCAGATGTACGACATTATTATAAAAGCCTGATTCCACCACAGAATAAATTAAAAAAGGTTAATGTGACTTTTATCTCACAAGTTGGACTTCTGGTTTCTCTGTGAAAAAAAGTCAGAATTGCAAAATATAAACAAAATTGTGAAATAGAACCTCAAAATTCAGCTTTTTTTTTCTCACAATTATAAGTTTAAATCTTGCAAGTCTAAGTTTGTCTCGCAAAGTTTTTTCTTGTAATTTTGAGTTTGACTTTATATCTCTCAATTCTGAGTTTGTTTAAATCTCGCAATTCTACGTTTTATCTCACAATTCCGAGTTTGAGTTTATACCTCGCAATTCAAATTTTTTTCTTGTAATTCTGAGTCTGTTTAAATCCTGCAATTCTGAGTTTATATCTCACAATTCTATGTTTATATTTCACAAATTCTACTTTTTTCCCCCTGTAATTCTGAGTTTGAGTTTATAACTGGCAATTCTACATTTATATCTTGCAATTATAATTTTTTCTTGTAATTACGATTTTGATTGTATATCCCACATTTCCACATTTACATCTCACAATTCTATTTGTTCTTGTAATTCTGAGTTTGAGTTTAAATCTCACAATTCGACGTTTATATTTTGCAATTCTATGATTTGTTCTTGTAATTCTGAGTTTTAGTTTATATCTTGCAGTTCTACATTTATATCACACAATTTTTAGTTTTTTCTTGTAATTTTGAGTCTGAGTTTAAATCTCACAATTCTAAATTTGTTTGTATCTCGCAATTGCAACTTTATATCTCGTAATTCTTATTTTTTTCTTGTAATTCTGAGTATAAATCACGCAATACTTTATTTGAGTTTATATCTAGCAATTCTAAATTTACATCTCACAATTAAATTTTTTCTTGTAATTCTGAGTTTGAGTTTATATCTCGCAATTCTAAATTTGAGTTTATATCGTGCATTTCCACATTTACATCTCAAAATTCTATTTGTTCTTGTAATTCTGAGTTTGAGTTTATATCTCGCAATTCTACATTTATATCTCGCAATTAAATTTTTTCTTGTAATTCTGAGTTTGAGTTTAAATCTTGCAATTCTGAGTTAAAAGAAATAAGTCGTAATTACCTTTTTATTCTGTAGTGGACACAAACTTGATAACTTACAAGAAAGAAAAATCTCAATTGCTTAATTGCTTCTCCTAATCAGTAATGAAATTAAAATGAAGCAAACTGAGTCTTTTACTGAAGTCTGAGAAAAAGAGCCCAGTAATCTCATATGAGTTTTGGAAGAGATCTCAACGATGTCTCAAACTGAGCTCAGATTTGCTGAAGATACCAAAGACAAAAATTAAATGTCAGAGATCTCGGTATGAACTCAAACAGTTCGCACAGAATTCTTTCAAGCTAATAATTGTAAAGCTATTTGACAATGAGTGACTATTTCTCCCAAGGAATTTTAGGAGAAATATCTGAGACAAATACATGAAATGCACCATGAAGTGTCTAACAGACAGCAGCTGCCTACTGGTTTTTGGCATCCAGTACCAGTGATGATACCAGTTTCCCACTCCGTTGCCATGACGATGCCATCTTTAACACACTCAGAACTGAGTGCAAGGACAATAATAGATGCATTGATATGCAGACTGCTGCCTGTCAGTAGAGAGTCGACTACAGGGACATGATCACTTAAAATAAAACCAAAAACACAATACGGCTTAGTGCGATTATCAAATGGCAACGGCTGCGATTTAATTAAATAAATATATGCATTGTGTGTTTCAGAGAGAAACGCAGCACTATGTTCATTTACACGTGAGCAGCTCATGATCTGCTGTTGTTCTCAGAGTCACTTTAACCTGCATTTAGGAATGAAACATTATTTCATCTTTTTTTTTCTTAAATATTTGCACAGTATGTTTTTCCACAGTAGTAATGTGATTATTATTACTAAAATTATTAATCATAATAAGAAATATTGCTACTGTAATGTGTTATTTTTTATATTTTTTATTATTAATAATTAGTATAAAACAACTTAAAACTGTTATTATTATATTTTTCTTAAATATTCATTTTTACAGTAGTGATATGACTAATATTACTAAAGAAATTAATCATAATAAGAAATATTACTACTTTAATGTTTCTTGGTTTGTTTAATATTTTTTATTAATAATAATCATAATAAAACAACTTAAAACTGTCTTAAATTTGTAAGTATAATCAAATGTATTAATAAAAAAATTATATAATAAAATAAAATAAATATTAATGGTCAGGTGTTTTACAGCTAGGGTTTCCTGTGGATTTTCATATTTCAAAATAAAATTTTGTTGGTTCAACATTTGAAAATAAAGAATTTAAGACAAACAAATATGACTTGTAATTTCATAGTTGCACTGTAAAATAAAACTTTTATTATTATATTTTTCTTGTGTGCATGCGTCTGTGTGTGTGTATTGGCTGTAACAGTTATCAAACTCACTACTTTACACACACATACAGGAAAAAATGGTTAGGATTTACTGTGCAATAATTTTCACTCAGAAATTGCTAATAAATTTCACAATTAATTACAAAGAAATAACAAGTAATACATTTAATTAAACAAAATGATCACATAGAAAACCTGAAATGGTATTTTCTTGTACAAAATACTACAATAATCATAGTTTTTTAATTTATAACTTTGAAAATTAATTTTGTCCTTGATGTGTGATTCTTAACATTATAAGAACGTTTTTTTTTAACGTTCACACAACGTTCCTGTAATCATGCTCTCAATTTGTATGTTACAAATGTAACATTTTAGGAACATTGTGTTGAATGTGTAAAATATTCTATCTAGGCTTTACAGTCTACATGATATGAATGTTTTTTTTCCACACTTACCAGAACGTTCTTTTAATGTTGCACTCAGAACATTGAGAGAACACCTGTATCACCTTAAAGGGACAGTTCACCCCAAAATCAACGTTTACTCACCTTTATGTCTTTCCAAACCCATATGACTTTCTTTCTTTGTTCAGTGGAAGATAAAACAGATATTTAGAGTACAATCAAAGTCAGTGGGGTCCAAAAGAATCGCATGGATGGGGACTTTTTATTAACATGATTTCATATTCATAATGTCATATGATGTCAGTGTTTTTGTAATGTTGAGAAGCATGTGCATGTGTTGATGAGCTGTGTGTGTTGGATCTTTTGTTCTCGTCGTTCTTTCGTGTCAAATATGTGTCTGCCGCTTCAATCACAGCTTACAGCTCACATTCATAAACTCATCTGATGCACCAATATAAACACTGATATCAGTCATCACTGCTGTAAAATTACTTTATGAAGAAATCGCTGAATCAAATTTCAGATTTAAAAGAAAAAAAGCAGAAAATAAGCAAAGATATATTTTTTTATATATATAATGTCTATATATAAAATGTATATGTAGCAAAATGAGTTTATTTGCATTGTGTATGTACATATTAATTTATTTATTTTACAACTGTTCTTGCAGTACATGCATTATTTATTTTTCTAAATATTTCTTAATAGAATAAAGAAAAAATATTTTTTGTATGTTATTTTTACAAAAATAAATTCTATAAATTTTTAGAATTTTTTTGTCTGTTATTTATAGAAAAAAAGTTTTTCAATTTGTGTGTGTTTATTAATTTAGAAATTTTGCAACCAATTTTACAGTTTTTTTGCAAGATATGTAAAATTGTTTATTTACAATATTTTTAATTAGAAAGTCAAAGATCTTTTTCTTCAAAAGTATATACTTTTGTCTGTTATTTTTACATCTATCTATCTATCTATCTGTCTATCTCTCTGTCTATCTGTCTATCTCTCCGTCTGTCTATCTATCTGACTGTCTGTCTATCTATCTATCTATCTATCTATCTATCTATCTATCTATCTGGATGTCTATCCATCTGACTGTCTATCTAGAAGTCTGTATGTCTATCTGACTGTCTGTCTGTCTATCTATCTATCTGACTGTCTATCTGTCTCTATCTATCTATCTATCTATCTATCTATCTATCTATCTATCTATCTATCTATCTGTCTGTCTGTCTGTCTGACTGTCTATCTGACTGTCTATCTATCTATATATCTATCTATCTATCTATCTATCTATCTATCTATCTGTCTGTCTGTCTGTCTGTCTGTCTGTCTATCTGTCTATCTATCTATCTATCTGTCTATCTATCTATCGGTCTGTCTGTCTGTCTGTCTGTCTATCTATCTGTCTATCTATATGTCTGTCTGTCTGTCTGTCTATCTGACTGTCTGTTTATCTATCTATCTGTCTATCTGACTGTCTGTCTGTCTATCTATCTATCTATCTATCTATCTGTCTGTCTGTCTGTCTGACTGTCTGTCTATCTATCTGTCTATCTATCGGTCTGTCTGTCTGTCTGTCTGTCTATCTATCTGTCTATCTATATGTCTGTCTGTCTGTCTATCTATCTGTCTGACTCTCTATCTGTCTATCTGTCTGTCTGCCTGTCTATCTATCTATCTATCTGTCTGTCTGTCTGACTGTCAGTCTATCTATCTGTCTATCTGTCTATCTCTCTGTCTGTCTGACTGTCTATCTATCTATCTGTCTGTCTGACTGTCTATCTGTCTATCTGTCTGTCTGCCTGTCTATCTATCTATCTATCTGTCTGTCAGTCTATCTGTCTGTCTGTCTGACTGTCAGTCTATCTATCTGTCTATCTGTCTATCTATCGGTCTGTCTGTCTGTCTGTCTATCTATCTGTCTATCTATCTATCTGTCTGCCTGTCTATCTATCTATCTATCTGTCTGACTGTCTATCTGTCTGTCTGCCTGTCTATCTATCTATCTGTCTGTCTATCTGTCTATATGTCTGTCTGCCTGTCTATCTATCTATCTATCTGTCTGTCTGTCTGTCTGTCTATCTATCTGTCTATATGTCTGTCTGCCTGTCTATCTATCTATCTGTCTGACTGTCTGTCTGTCTGTATATCTATCTATCTGTCTGTCTGTCTGTCTCTCTGTCTGTCTATCTATCGGTCTGTCTGCCTGTCTATCTATCTATCTGTCTGACTGTCTATCTGTCTGTCTGCCTGTCTATCTATCTATCTATCTGTCTGTCTGTCTGACTGTCAGTCTATCTATCTGTCTATCTGTCTATCTCTCTGTCTGCCTGTCTATCTATTTATATCTGTCTGACTGTCTATCTGTCTGTCTGCCTGTCTATCTATCGGTCTGTCTGTCTGTCTGTCTATCTATCTGTCTATCTGTCTGTCTGCCTGTCTATCTATCTATCTATCTATCTATGAGTTACATAATAGATGAATATTTTAAAATGGAAAAAAAAATGTCTGTCTATCTATCTGTCTGACTTTCTGTCTGTCTGTATCTAACTGTCTGTATATCTAGCTGTCTGTCTGTCTGTCTGTCTGTCTGTCTGTCTGTCTATCTATCTGTCTATATGTCTGTCTGCCTGTCTATCTATTTATCTGTCTGACTGTCTGTCTGTCTGTCTGCCTGTCTATCTATCGGTCTGTCTGTCTGTCTGTCTGTCTGTCTGTCTGTCTATCTATCTGTCTATCTGTCTATCTGTCTGTCTGCCTGTCTATCTATCTATCTGTCTGTCTGCCTGTCTATCTATCTATCTGTCTGACTGTCTATCTGTCTATCTCTCTGTCTGCCTGTCTATCTATCTATCTGTCTGTCAGTCTATCTGTCTGTCTGTCTGACTGTCAGTCTATCTATCTGTCTATCTATCGGTCTGTCTGTCTGTCTGTCTGTCTATCTATCTGTCTATCTATATGTCTGTCTGTCTGTCTATCTGACTGTCTGTCTATCTATCTGTCTGACTGTCTATCTGTCTGTCTGCCTGTCTATCTATCTATCTGTCTATCTGTCTATCTCTCTGTCTGTCTGACTGTCAGTCTATCTATCTATCTATCTATCTATCTATCTATCTATCTATCTATCTATCTATCTATCTATCTATCTATCTATCTATCTATCTATCTATCTATCTATCTATCTATCTATCGTTCTATCTATCGTTCTATCTATCGTTCTATCTATCTATCGTTCTATCATTATATCTATATATTATATTTATCTATTATATTTTCCCAGACAAACAATTAATTAATTTTTTGGGGTGTTTTGCTTTTTTTTTTTTTTTTTTTTTGCTTTCAATAATAATCAGTTCATATCAATAATTTTTCAATAATTAATGGGTCAATTATATATTACCTTTCAAAAATGCCATCAATCAGCTGATACCAGTATGGTCAACGCTATATTGTGCATCTCTGTTTGGCTTTTAATTTGATATTTTTCATGTGTGTTCTGTAGATATATCGTTGGACTGTCCTTCATTGCGGTTCGATTGTGTTACGCTGTGTTAAATTGTGCCCTTGGTTTCTTCTTTTGTCATTTTGTTTTGTAGTTGCAGGATCCCCACATGTATGATCAGGTCTATAAATATCTAGACCTTCCAGTGCAGGTATGTGAACATCAGAGATGTATGATCACTCGCTCAGCCGCTTCATTCAGACCTGCACCAGGAACCAAACAATCACCGAATGGCACGCAGACCCTGAGACGCTGCTGATTCATCTGGAAAACCATTATTCTAGAGCATGTGAAAGTTTGTGAACCCCTTGCAGAATCTGTGAAAATGTGAATAATTGTAACAAAATAAGAGAGATCATACAAAATGCATGTTATGTTTTATTTAGTACTGTCCTGAGTAAGATATTTTACATAAAAAATGTTTACATATAGTCCACAAGATAAAAAAAATAGCTGAAATTACTAAAATAACCCTGTTCAAAAGTTTGTGAACCCTTGGTTCTTAATACTGTGTGTGGTTACCTGATGATCCAGAACTGTTTTTTGTTTTGTGATGGTTGTGCATGAGTCTCTTGTTTGTTCTGAACAGTTAAACTGAACTGTTCTTCAGAAAAATCCTCCACCTCCTGCAGATTCTTCAGTTTCCAGCATCTTTTGCATATTTGAAACCTTTCCAGCAGTGACTGTATGATTTTAAGATCCATATTTTCACACTGAGGACAACTGAGGGACTCAAACACAACTATTAAAAAAGGTTCAAACACTCACTGATGCTCCAGAAGGAAACACGATGCATTAATAGCTGGGGTGTGAAAACTTTTGAATTTGATGATCAAGGTAAATTGTACTTAATTTGTTTTCTGGGAAACATTCAAGTATCTTCTGTTGCTTCTGAAGGGCAGTACTAAATTGGAAAAAGTAATATTTTAACAAAATAAGAAAAAATTGGACATCTTCTGTTTAAAAGTTTTCACCCCCTGACTCTTAATGCATCGTGCTTCCTTCTGGAGCATCAGTGAATGTCTGAAGGTTTTTTTATAGTTGTGTCCCTTAGTTGTCTTCAGTGTGAAAAGATGGATCTCAAAATCATACAGTCATTTTAATAATTTCAGCTATTTTTTGGTCTTGTGGACTATATGTAAACATCTTTTATGTAAAATATCTTACTCAGGACAGTACTAAATAAAACATAACATGCATTTTGTATGATCTCTCTTATTTTGTTAAAATTATTCACATTTTCACAGATTCTGCAAGGGGTTCCCAAATTTTCACATACCACTGTATATTATATTATATTATATTATATTATATTATATTATAGATTTTATTAATAATTTTAATTTGTTTTCAATTTAAAAATTTTCATTTTAATTTTTTAGCAATTTAGTACTGTTTTTTCCATTTTACTTTTTATTTTTAGATTTTCCATTTTCATTTTCATTTTATTTAAAATTTTAATTTAGTTTTGTTTTTTCCATTTCATTTTTAATTTTTTCATTTTAATTTTTTGTAATTTAGTTTAGTTTGTCTGCTGTTTTAATTTTTAGATTTTCTGTTTTCATTTTAATTTCAATTAAGATTTCAGTATTTTAGTCGTATCTTAAATTTTTAATCATTTCATTTTTTTCATTTTCATTTTCATTTTAAAGTTTAGCAATTGAATTGTTTTTACCATTTTAATTAAAATTTTTCTATTTTCTATTTTCATTTTAGTTAAAATTGTAAAAAAAAATTAGTTATTTTTGCCATTTTAATATCATATTTTTCACCTTAGTAAAAGTTTTAGTAATTTTGTTATATATTTGCAATTTTAATTATTATATTTTAATATTTTTACATTTTACTTTAAGTAATTTTATTGTTGTTTTAATTATTTTTATTTCTATATAATTTTCATAAATTTTTATTTCAGTTGTAGTTATTTTAATGCAGTTATTTAATCATTTTTATGGTTTTAGTTTTAAATTAACTGTAAAGACCCTGTAAATTACACAAAAATGCATTTATAAAAACAATTTATGCGGTCAGTGATTTTGAATTATTGAATTGAATGTATTCTTTATCAAATATTTATTGACACATATCTGAAGGTTAAAATAAAAACTCAGTGTTTTCCAGATGATTCATCAGAGATCTCAGCGACATACGTGTGCTTTTGGTTTGGCTGCTTTCTTTCACAAATTCTCTTCAGCAGTCTTGATTTGGTTTAAGTCAAACAGAAACACAAGCCATCCAGATTTGTTTGTTTCCTGTCTGTCTGACCTGTCCAGCTTTTCCATGTGTGTGTGTGTGTGTGTGTGTGTGTGTGTGTGTGTGTGTGTGTGTGTGTGTGTGTGTGTGTGTGTTGCTCTGCTGTGATTGACTTCACCTTCGCTCTGAATCAGATGTTCAGTGTGAATCAGGACTAAGTGTGGAAATGATTCACTTTCATACCTTTAAAAACTGAACCTCCTCAACCCTCTGAATCCGCTCACATTTCACCCTTAAAATCAACACAAAAAAATTATAGAAATATATATTTTTCAATAATGAAATATATTATATAATAATATATAACAACAATAATGCAATGAAAAATAATTATTTTTTTGGTTTATTTTATACATTTATACATTTAATTTATCCCCAAATTTATTTATTTATGTATGTGAGTAAATAATTAATCAAACAAATGAGTGGGGGGGGGGAGGTGTATATTAAAAAAATAACAGAAAAATAACAAAAATAAACCTATATGCAATGAATAATTTGGTGTAAAATATCACTGGCATTTTTCGTCAGATCATCTGATTCAATTTTCAGTCTTCTAAGTGTTGTGGATGCTGTAAAAGATTCTAATAATTCTTTAAATTGGAGTTAAAATAAATCAGATATAACGGTAAAAGATATAATGAAAAATAAAATGAAAATGGAAGATCTAAAAATAAAAACATTAATTGCAAAAACAACTATATAACTAAACAGAAAAAAATGTGCACACACACACACACACACACACACACACACACACACACACACACACACACATATATATATATATATAAACATACAGACAAAATCAAGCAACAGATTTGACTGATTTTCTGACAGTCTGATTATGTTCATATATCTGAGTG
>NC_056616.1:24799137-24831637 GCF_018340385.1 Cyprinus carpio | reverse complement strand
AGATCACATTTCACTCCAAAATCAAAAGAAATTATAATTTAAGTAATATTTGTCCATATTTCTGTCTCGCAGCTCCAGCTCAGGTTTCTCGGACAGCGTCACGCAGTCTCCGGCTCGCACACCTGTCTTCCTCAACTCCAATGCCCCGCCCCCAGCCCCTCCCCCTTTACCCCCGCCCCCTCCTCCTCTGCCAGCCAGCCTATCAGGTTCAAGAATGCGTGGTTCAGCCCCGCCTCCGATCCCTCCCTTACCTTCCCAGCACCCCCCGGCCATCCCCCCTCCCCCCGCCCCCCTCCAGATCGCCCCGGGAGTCCTGCACCCCGCCCCCCCTCCAGTAGCTCCGCCCCTTCACTCCTCCCCCGCCCGTGGACAGCTGGACAAGACTCCGCCCACAGCCGGAGACGGAATGGTTTTGCCGCCGCCTCCCCCTCCTCCTCCTCTGCCCCTCCCAGGAAACAGAAGCTCCTCCCCCTGCTCATCCTCAGGCCCGCCCACCATGCCTTCCTTCCCATCAGGAGCGGTTTCGTCGCCACCCACTCACTCGGGTCACGAGGTCAAGAGGTATCCATCCAACCTGCCGCCAATCAGCGACGCCCGCAGCGTTCTATTGGAGGCCATCCGTAAAGGTAGGTGGAGTTTCGCTCAAGTTCACTTAGCATATGCAAATCAGGTATCTGTCCAAAATCTACACTAAAAATAGCTGCACAGTATATAATATATATATATTATTATTCTGTAATAATTGTTCTATACCTACAATCAACAAGTTTCTATTTCCATGTCTGATTTGATTACGTGCATCGCAATGCATCATGGGATAAGAAGTTCATTCCCATCTAAACTTTTAATACAAGGAAAGCTAAATTAAGAATAGCTCGCATACTGCTCTGTTTCTGCCATATCTTTATACATTTTAATATGCTAGTATGCTATACTAAATTTAGCCCATATTTGTCTATTTTACTATTTTTATTTTGCTCCGAATCAAACATTTCATAAGTAGAAAAAAATAAGTAGATCAAGTACATTTTTATGGTTTTTCATGTGTCTAAATTACATATTCAGATAGTTATTAGGCTATTTCTTAAACGCTCCAAACCTTTTGGCCCCAAATTAAATTTTTAATGTAGCTTAGTTTACAACTTTATTCATTTCTGTGGCAATCAGATGCTCTCTCTCTCTATATATATATATAATTTTTAATTAAATATATTTAATATTTTAAATGTATATCATTTTATTAAATATATTTTAACACTTTTTTTCTCTCAAATTATTAAATACATAAAAAATGTATATATAATTAATAAAATTGTTTTAAATGCTTAAATAAAAATTAATGCATTAATAATAATTAATGCAATAAATACATGGAACTAATAAATTCATATAATTAAAAACATCAATTAAAAGTAATAAAATATTATAAAAAATATTGTGAATATATGTAAATTATACATTTGTGTAATAAAAGAAATATAATTAATAAAATGGTAAATGCAAATAAAATATAACTTATAAATTAATTAATAATTAAATTAATAAATTAAATTAAAACAATTAATAAAAATTGTGAATAAAACAAATGTAATTAATAAATTAATATAATAAAAAACATACAATTAATAAAAATTACTAATGCAACAAATAAACATAAGTAATAAATGTATACAATTAGAATAAATTATTAAAAATTATAAATTCAAAAAGTAACAAATTGATATAATTTAAACAGCATTATTAAAATATTAATGTTAAATAAATGAAAATATTAAATTAGTATAATTTAAAATATATAATTAAAAATGTAGAAGCATCAGTCAAAGAAATAACTTAATAAAATATTTAACTTAATTAAATATTTAATTTGTTTGATCTTATATAAATGGTAAATCACAGCGCTTGCAACGCTAAGGTCATGAGTTCGATTCCCAGGGACAGCAAGAAGTGATGAAATGTAAATGTGCACCTTGAATCCAACGTCTATAAAATGCATGAATGCGAACGTGAGCATAACGAGCTCAACCTCTGTGTGTCAGGGATCCAGCTGAGGAAGGTGGAGGAGCAGCGGGAACAAGAGGCCAAACACGAGCGCGTGGGGAACGACGTGGCCACCATCCTGTCGCGCCGCATCGCGGTGGAGTACAGCGACTCCGAGGACGAGGACGAGTTCGACGAGGTCGACTGGATGGAATGAGAGAAAGACGAACGTCACGGGATCAAGAGTTTCATGAAATCTCAGCTAACCTTCTTCCCAGTTACAGTTTTCCCACAAACACTCTCCGATCAGTCGCAGTCTAATTCAGGAAACATCAGGACTGCACACGACTGTATTCCATACTCCCAGAATGCTTTGCTTTAATGTTTTTTAACCACTTGTTGTGCAATTGATGAATGAAAATAACCATGTTGGGGTTTTTTTATCTGTCATATTTCTTCTTTTATTCTTAATAGGAAGAACAAAAGCGTTGGTTTGTTGTTATAGTTAAGCGCGAGAGACGACAGCGGCCTCTTCTGGTCACGACAGGAACGTCTCAATGTGTCATATCAGAATGTGACGGATAATTATTATACTTTCTATATCATCTGAACCCTTCTTCCATTTCAGAGATGTGATGTTAGATGTCCTTTTGTGCTTGTGATGGACAAAGTCAAAGGAAAAAAATGAAGGAACGTTTTTATTAACGTGTCAAGATGACTTAAAATACATAAGTGAATCTCTTGTCCAGGTTATATTTCACCTCACAATGAAAAATGTAAGAAATTAAATTAAAAATAATAATAATAATAATTTCCCATTATTTTTATTTTTTTACATTGTGGTCTTGCATTTTATTTTGCATATACATACGTACACACATATTACTTATATATTTATTAATTTGGAGGAAAAATGTGTTGAAATATATGTTTTTAAAATATTATATAATATATAAACACAAATATATAGGTTATATTCTATAAATATTATTTACATTTTTTATAATTAATTTTTTTTAAATAATATTTCCTCCAGATTAATAAATATATTTTTAGATATAAACATTAATTCTAAAATGGTAATTTTGTCTTTTTTTTTTTGCATTGTGATCTTGCATTTTATTTTGCATATACATACATACACATTATTTATATATTTATTAATTTGGAGGAAAAATATGTTGAAATTTATTTAATTAAAATATTATATAAACACAAATATATAGGTTATATTCTATAAATATTATTTACATTTTTTTTTATAAATAATTGTTAAAATTCTTAAACTAATTTTCCCTCCAGATTAATAGATATAAACATTAATTCTAAAATGGTAATTTAGCCATAAATTGGGCTTAATTTTTTTTTAGTTTATGATATTTTTTCTGAATTATTTCTTTGATTTAAAGGTGAAATGTAAGTTTAATGAGATTCATCCATTGAAATGTTGACGCCTTCCCATAAAGGTCAAACGAAAAACATTGTAAAACATTGTGGCCTTTTTCTTTCTGAGGTCTATAAATTGTAATTTATTGCATTTCTCAATTTATGAACAAAATAAAATTGTAATAATTGTTTGCCAAAACGTGAGAACAGACCTAGTTATATTCCAAAGCAGACTTTGTGAGTGAACACGAGATGAAAGTAAACGCTCATCGTCTGTGTGTGTGTCGCTGTTGGGACTGGACGCTGGTTTCTCTTTCTTAGGCCTTATGGTTTGTATAAATGTTGATGAGTTGAATGTATTGTGCTGTTACTACTTCTGCCTGCATTTCTCCAGCATTCGCTGTTTCTATGTTCCAAACGGGGAAAAAAAGAGATTCAGAAAGAAAGATTAAACATGATTTAAAATACTGTATACCGTGTAACGTATGTAACTGTTTACTGTAACAGTTTGCTTGAATTAATAAAGACTAATGTTCAAGGTTCTGACAGGATACTGAATTATGGGGTCATCTATTCATAAGAGGTGTTTGGTAATGGAAACATAAATATTTATACATTTATGAGCATTTACACAAACTTTTAAATGTAAAATGAAGGCATAAATATACACAAGAGTCATAATCGCAGGAAATAATGCATCACAAGCTCGAAGTTGTTGATTTTTACTGCAATGCTGACAGAAAACAAGATTGAAACTAGATGCAAAATATCAAAAATATTGATTTAGTGAATAGCCACAGGTCATAAATTCAATGGAAAATAAATGTTATCTCGGAAATTATTTTTCATTAAAAAAAAAAAAAAAAAAATTGATATCTATTTTTTATTTATTTATTTTTTGTGAGAAATGTGACCAGGACAAAGTTTTCTGAGATTTTCAGGGAATTTAAAAAAAACATTGCATAAATGATATAAAATGATACATGAACATTTTGGAACAACCTAAAAACTAAAAAAGTGATAAAACACAATGTTCTAAAAGTACTTATACATAATTTATCAGTTTATATAATTGTCATTTTTAATTGTAATTATTTATTTATTTTCATTTTGGGGTGAAATATGACCATGCACATCTTTTCGACCAGTTTTCCGAGTTTTACCCTTTTAAACAATAATCAATCATCTTATATTAGTTTAGTCTTAACTACCATTCTAACAAAATAATGAGACTTTTAATAGATTTTTTATTTTTTGCTTTTTGTGCTTTTTCAAAACATTTAACACCATTTTTTTTAAAATTTGAATTAAACTGTTATTTCTACATATATCAAACCAAATCCTAAATATTGTAGATGTCAGTACTACAGTATTTCACATTCAAGCTAAACGTGAGGTTAAAATGTCACTCACCAGCGCCATCTGTCTGTCAATAAGAGAACCACATCAGGCTAAACCCGACCTATAATGCGCTGCTGTGACCTTTAGATGGCGCTACATCATCAATAATCAATCCCTGAGAAAATGCATGAAAATAGAAAGTCATCTGAAGTAAAAATCACAAAAGAAGAAACAAACAAGAGGAAGCAACTGCTGTCACAGACACACACTTACTGCAAAGGTCTTATTTAACTAAACGCCATTTTCAGTTACTTTAATGTTGACCAGACATATTTTTCCCGGACTAATTAATGAAAATTAATTACAAATAAAATTTAAATAATAATAATATTGAATGTAGGCGTGTTTTCAGCCGTTCTCTGTAGATCCTGCCTTCTCGCACGGCACGATTGGTCAATTGTGTACAGTCCCTGCACGCTATTGGTCAAACTACTTTTCAATCATTACCTTCAGCAAGTATGAAAAAAAGTAGGTACACAAAGACCAATCCTATGGAGACATTGAGGATTTTAAACACAGAAGTAAACACCCACTGCTATAATTGGCTAATAGTCATTTAGGTTAAAAACGCATACATACTTAGTACATGTCAAACGATCTGTTTAACAGACAAAGCAATGTAATAAAAATACTGACTCACACTTATGTTGTGACTTTACTGTCGGATCCAATATAGTCGCACAGCATCATCTTTTGGTTTCAATCTTTCTGAAAATCCCATGTCGAATTGTGCCTTGTTTGTTAGGATCAGAAGGAAGGCGATGTGTTTCCACAGCTTGGCACTGCACAGCTTCTTCTGGTCTTCAGAGCATCTTTATAGTTTAATTTCTGCATAGACCTGTGCATTTGCTTCTCTCATAAACTACATGCACGGATTGGTGGGCGGGGCTAAACAGGCAGCGGTGTGGAGTCGGCGGGCGGAGTTAAATAGGCAGCGGTGTGGAGTCGGTGGGCGGGGCTAAACAGGCAGAGGTGTGAAATCGGCGGGCGGGGCTAAACAGGCAGCGGTGTGGAATCGGTGGGCGGGGCTAAACAGGCAGAGGTGTGAAATCGGCGGGCGGGGCTAAACAGGCAGCGGTGTGGAATCGGTGGGCGGGGCTAAACAGGCAGAGGTGTGAAATCGGTGGGCGGGGCTAAACAGGCAGCGGTGTGGAGTCGGTGGGCGGGGCTAAACAGGCAGCGGTGTGGAGTCTGTGGGCGGGGTTAAACAGGCAATGGTGTGGAATCGGTGGGCGGGGCTAAACAGGCAGCAGTGTGGAGTCTGTGGGCGGGGTTAAACAGGCAGCGGTGTGGAGTCTGTGGGCGGGGTTAAAGAGGCGGTGGTGTGGAATCGGTGAGCGGGGCTAAACAGGAAGCAGGAGTTGATCTTCTCCTGCAGAGGCGGTGCTTATACACACTATTACATCATAGAGTAGAACACAAGCTGTATTTGGCAGACTGGCTTCAATAAGCTGTTTTTAGACTAACGACAAAGTTTTATGTTTTGACAATTACAGGATTTATTTTTTAGTATAATGACCTTATGTCAAAAGATCAAGGGAATTTTGTTTCTCAGTTCATGACCCCTTTAATACTGCAAGAATGTGATGACGAAGCCTTGAGTCCAAAAATATAACGGCACGTGCGGAAACGTCACTCATTTATGCGTTTATTACGAGAGCAGAGCTGCTGGTGCACAGAGACTGAAGTATTTACTACAGTCTGCACTTTCACCTAGTACACTAGTGTGTGTGTGTGTGTGTGTGTGTGTGTGTGTGTGTGTGTGTTGGGCTCTGAGTTTTTTCCTGGAAATTAAACATGGCCTGTAATCTATTTTTGTTACTATAAATGTATGTGAGTGTTTATGTGTAGTTTTTGAAATGCACTTAATTTTACTAAGATGTTTGTATAATTGTTTGATTAAACTAATTGCCTTTTTCTCCCCTGAAAGCATATTGTTTTCAAAAATTAGATTAATTTGCTGGATGATTGAGAACACTTGAATGTTTACACGCATTTCGTCGTTATTGCATTTGTTTGTGAAGAGGAGGGAAGACTCTGTTGATGATGATGATGATGAAACATGGAGAGCGCCAGACAAAACCACGGGAATCACTGCAGAAATATCAAAAAACGAGCATCAGAACAGAGTGAGCTCGGAATAAAGATGCTCATAAATGTCTGTGTTGCTGACTCTCACTCTCGGAGACCTCAAACCGACCGTAGCCTAAAGTCCAGATCAGAGATGATGCCACTCTAATAGAGGTCAATAAAACATACTTAAACAACATCTGCCCCTTAAAGACAGACTGACACCGTCACGTCACGCACGCTCAGGCCTCGGTGATGTCACGCACGCTTTCTGCGCTGAAATGAAATGTTCATTTTGTTAATTCTGTGGACTGGAAAAAGTAGCAATTTGGCAGTTGTTTTATCGCTGTATTTAATCAAGATTATTTTGGAAGTATTTAGAAGCCCGTTTATGATAGAAATAGTATGTGTCCCTGCAGCACAGAAGCAGTCATCAGTAGCACAGGTATATTTGTAGCAATAGACAACAATACATTGTATGGGTCACAATTATCCATTTCTCTTTTATGACAAAAATCATTAGGATATTAAGTAAAGATCATGGTCCATAAAGATATTTTGTTTTATTTTATTTATTAATTTATATAATTTTATTTTCATTGCCATTAAAGTAAAATAAAAGAACATAAATATACGAGCCTTAGAAAAATGCTCATTTTAGAAGAAAATTTCAGATGGCAATTTAAGGCTTTTGCATCTGAACACTTCATATATATAAAAATAAATGTGCTCTTTGCAAGCACTAATTTTCCTAGGCTATTTTATAAACGAGATTACATTATACATAAGCCTTTGATCAAACTAAAAACAAAAAGTGCTGAAAACATAATATTAACTAGTTAATGAAATGCTGGTAAAAATAACCTTTAAAGTAAGAATATATATATATATATATATATATAATATATATATATATATATATATATATATATAATATATATATATATATTAAATAATTTGATAAATGTTTTTAAAAAACAGAAAGGTGACAAGTGTATAAAAATTACCAGATTATTTTTAACAAAAGGGTAAATCGCTGAAAAAAATTATTCAGAACATATTCAGGATATATTTAAGCCCCAAATAAATTGAGACCTAAAATTATTACATTAAAAAAAAAAAAAAAACAAAAAAAAAATAATTATATATATATATATATATCTATATAATATCTATATATATATATATATCTATATATATATATATATATATATATATAGGTTTTTAATTTAAATCTGTATTTTGCTGCAAAGCTATGCTAAATTTGCTGACATATACACTGTAAGAAAATATTTTACTTTACATTTTACAGGAAATACTATTTCAGTTTTTTGACTTCAAAATTTCAGGTTTAATTCAATGTGTTACTTGCTATTTCTTGGTAATTATTTGTGAAATTTACCAACAATTTCTTACTGAAAATTATTTCTAGACCAGTTTTTGTTAGTTTGCTAGTTTTGTTTTTCTGTGCACGTGACATTACATTTACACTGGTGCATTTTGCACATGCTTCTTTCCAAACAGACTTGCATTGAATTGAAGGTGTAGCGGTTCATGCATTCCCTGGGGATCAAACCCCATGACCTCGCTGCACAAACAACAGGAACATGAGAAAACACCTCATTCACTTACTCCACCCAGCTCCAAACTCTTGAGGACGGCACGTCATCGAGCGGCCAGCAGACACCCACCATCCCACAGACGGTGATGAAGCCCGTCTGCTGCACCCACATCCATCAGAATAACACTGTGACTCAAGCTGTGAAGCTGTGTCTGTTCAAACACAGACAGATAACACACCTCAGTCTGGACCCTAATAGAGGCTCTGCTTGAAGATTTTAATCAAAAACACAACACAGACCAAAAGCTCAGCAACTATTTCAGTCACAAACATCTCAAAAAGCCTTTTTTACAAGACCATCATGTAATTTTCCATGACTAGACTAATTATGATTCAGAAACTGCATGTTTAAATATAGTCCGTCTTGTGGCAAAGACTGTCTATTAATGCCAGCGCAAGGGCAAGAGAGTCAACATGACATCAGAATCGACTTACCATCAGGAAAAACTGAAGATGATTTACTTTGAAATAATTTTCACTCAGAAATTGGTCGTAAATTTAACAAATAATTACAAAGAAATGGCAAATAACATTAAAGTTTATAAAAACTTTGTTTTATTTACAACTCATTTTAACAGGAGAATATCGTCTGATCAATATCAAGTTTCAAAGAAGAAACATTTTGTACTTTTATTATTTATTTTTACTTTATTATTTTTTGACCTGGTATATTTTAAACAAAATCTCACAACTGGGTTTAAATAAAATTAATAAATATTATTTGTTTTTTTTTTTTTTTTTTTTTTTTCCCCACCCAATACATTATTTATCTATTTGATTTTAAATTTTTAATAAAAATTTAATGAATGGATCTTTCAGTTCATTCATTTAGTGCACTTAAGGCCTTTTTCTTACCTCTCTGAAACTTGGACACAATCTTTTTGATAGTTTTGAGCCAATCATCTGAAGTATTAATATCAGGCGAATATCGTCTGATCAATACTCAACGGAATTATCAAGAGAGTGAAACACAGCGGTTTGTACTTTTATCTTTCTATGTCTTATACTTATCTATCTATTTTGTGACCTGTTACAACAATTTCTTACTGAAAATTATTTCTAGACCAGTTTTTGTAGAGTTTTGTATAGTTTTCGTTTTTCTGTGCACGTGACATTACATTTACACTGGTGCATTTTGCACATGCTTCTTTCCAAACAGACTTGCATTGAATTGAAGGTGTAGCGGTTAATGCATTCCCTGGGGATCAAACCCATGACCTCCCGTCTGAACAACAGGAACATGAGAAAACACCTCATTCACTTACTCCACCCAGCTCCAAACTCTTGAGGACGGCACGTCATCGAGCGGCCAGCCGACACCCACCATCCCACAGACGGTGATGAACCCCGTCTGCTGCACCCACATCCATCAGAATAACACTGTGACTCAAGCTGTGTCAAGCTGTGGTCTGTTCAAACACAGACAGATAACACACTCAGTCTGGACCCTAATAGAGGCTCTGCTTGAAGATTTTAATACACACAACAACAACAACAAAGACCCTAAAGCTCAGCAATATGTTCAGTCACAAACATCTCAAAAGCCTTTTTTACAAGACCATCATGTAATTTTCCATGACTAGACTAATTATGATTCAGAAACTGCATGTTTAAATATAGTCCGTCAGTGTGGCAAAGACTGTTATCTTAATGCCAGCGCAAGGGCAAGAGAGTCAACATGACATCAGAATCGCGGGGACCTTACCATCAGGAAAAAACAAACTGAAGATGATTTACTTTGAAATAATTTTCACTCAGTAAATTGGTCGTAAATTTAACAAATTAATTACAAAGAATGGCAAATAACAGTTTTAAAGTGTTTATAAAAACTTTGTTTTTATTTAACAACTAATTTTTTTTAACAGGAGAATATCGTTGATCAATATCAAGTTTCAAAGAAGAAACCATTTTTGTACTTTTATTATTTATTTTTACTTTATTATTTTTTGACCTGGTATATTTTAAACAAAATCTCACAACTGGGTTTTTTAAATTTTATTAATATTATGTGTGGTTTTTTTGTGTGTGTTTTTTTTTTCCCCAGTCATTATTTATCTATTTGATTTTAAATTTTTAATAAAAATTTAATGAATGGATCTTTCAGTTCATTCATTTAGTGCACTTAAGGCCTTTTTCTTACCTCTCTGAAACTTGGACACAATCTTTTTGATAGTTTTGAGCCAATCATCTGAAGTATTAATATAAAATAACATCTATTTCACATTTTTAAGAGTCTTCAAATGAGAATTGAACACTAAAAACATCTACTATAATTATGAAATATTTGCAATATTGGATTCAGAAGGTGAGTCTCAATTTCAAGTCTTACATTATGTAAGTTCTCATGTATTTCATATATTAGTCTTTGACAAGTTACAATAAAGGTTTTCTGCTTTTTAGTGTTGATTTTTGGCAAATAACAAGGAAAACAATGGGGGTCAAAAGTTTAAAAATGTGTACCGCCTTTCCGAAACACATCTATAAACTTGCATGCACATTCATGACCCTAAATGAGAAGAAAGAGCAGACCAATTCACCAAATAGCAGAAATAATTTTGAAGCAATTAATATGGATCAAATTGACCCAGCAATGCAGCATGGCTAGAGCACTTGTAAATCCATTAGTCTGATACACTGAACTTAAAGGAACCTTAAAAACCTGAAGGAAGGATGTAATTAGCAGTGCTTGGATGTTTCCAGGATGTTTCTGCTCCACCTGCTTCACTGATGATGGAACTGAATGAATGAATCCGTATGAGCACAGACACGTCTCGTCCACTCTTGAACTTAATTAGTGCTGAAGGAGGAAAAATTCATGACGAGCTTTATTAATCAGCAGAAACAGCAGGTGCTCAGAGTGACAGTGACGACACAAACCAAGAGATTCTCAGTGTCTTCGATTGAATAAAACTTCACATTTTTGGCCAGTTTAAACTATTTCTACAGATTTTGTGCATAATTTCACTGCTCTAAATAATTATATTTAAATAGTGGTTCTCAACTTTTATTACTCAAAAGCCCTTCACCATCCAACACAATATCCATAGGCCCTTAATACATATATGTATATATTAACTATTACATATTATTAACAGACACTGGGAGTGCCAATATATGTACAGTACAGGTCAAAAGTTTGGAAATATTACTATTTTTAATGTTTTTGAAAGAAGTTTCTTCTGCTCACCAAGCCTGCATTTATTTGATCAAAAATACAGAAAAAAAATGTAATATTGTGATATATTATTACAATTAAAAATAATTGTTTTTAAATTTATTATACTTTAAATTATCATTTATTTCTGTGATGCAAAGCTGAATTTTAGGGATCATTATCACATAATCCTTTAGAAATCATTCTAATATGATGATTCATTATCAAAGTTGGAAACAGTTCTGCTGCTTAATATTTTTTTTCAGAACATGTGATACTTTTTTAGGATACTTTAATATTTAAAAAAAAAAAGAAGCTATGTTTTTAAAATATAAATATTTTTTAATAACAATATACACTACTGGTCAGTAATTTGGGGTCAATAATTTTTTTCTTTCTTTTTTTTTAAATAAAATCAATACTTTTATTCAGCAAGGATGTGTTAAATTGATAAAAAGTGATAGTAAAGAAAAAATATAATTAAAATATATATTATTAGAATTTAGTTTTTTTATTTTGAATAAATGCAGTTCTTTTTAACCTTTTATTCATCAAATATATTAGACAGCAGAACTGTTTCCAACACTCATAATAAATCAGAATATTAGAATGATTTTTAAATGATCATGTGATAGACTGGATGTTACATGTGACACTGAAGGCTGGAGTAATGATGCTGAAAATCCAGCTTGCCTCACATCACAGGAATAAATTATTTTTTAAAAGTATATTCAAATAGAAAACTATTATTTTAAGTTGTAATAATATTTCACAATATTACTGTTTTTTCTGTATTTTTGATCAGATAAATGCAGGCTTGATGAGAAAAAAAAACAACTTTCAAAAACATTAAAAATAGTAATGTTTCCAAACTTTTGACCTGTACTGTATATTAAAGAACCACAATTGATTTTGTGATTCTATACTTTTAAAAAACTGCACGTTCGTCAATAACAGCAGTTTGTTTAAAAAAAGAAAAATATACTTTCAATGATTTTTTTTTAAATTAAAGCAACAGTTCACCCAAAAATAAACATTTGCTGAAATTATGCTCACTCTCAGGCCTGCCAAAATGTAGATGAGTTTGTTTCTTCATCAGGTTTGTAGAAATGTAGCACTGCATCAGTGTCTCAGCAATGGATGCTCTGCAGTGAATGGGTGCCGTCAGAATGAGAGTCCAAACAGCTGATAAAAACATCACAATAATCCATAAGTAATCTACACCACTCCAGTCCATCAGTTAATGTCTTGAGAAGCTAAAATAAATAAATCCATCATTAAGATGTTTTCAACTATTATGCATAAATAATCCATAATAATGCTTCCTCCTGTGAAAAAGTGGTCTGAATCAGGAGAGAAATCTGCACAGATCCAAACAGTCCAAAACAGCGCTAAACAAATATGTGTCTAGATTTTGATGTGAGAGACAACAGGAGATGGACTTTTTCACTGAACTGAAGGAAGCAATATTATGGATGGAGGACTATTTTGGCTGAAAGCGACAGTTTACAGTTAAAAACATCTTGATGGATTTATTTATTTTGTCTTCTCCAGATGTTAACTGATGGACTGGAGTGGTGTGGATTACTTGGATTATTGTGATGTTTTTATCAGAAGTTTGGACTCTCATTCTGATGTCACCCATTCACTGCAGAGGATCAATTTTCGGTGTACTGTCCCTTTAAATAGATGAAATCAAAGCAACCACAATCTCAACAGTTTCAGCTTTTGTATTATTCCTTCATTTCCTCATACACACTCACGCTTACAAACACACTTTCAGCAATGAAAAACAGTTAATTTTACTTGAGCTTTTCATGTTTTATTTTGTGTTCATTGTTTTGTATAAAATGTACAGTCATGAACAACTTTACAAAATATAAAACCCATCACATGAGTTGAGTAACTCGTCAAACACGTAGGCCTACGCAATACTGCTTTGGCATCTAGATTTGTACAGTAAAGTGCAACATGTCACTTATAAATAATATAAATATACATTCTTGATACGAGTTGTTGCTTGTTCACAGCGTGTCGAGACGTCCGGGTCTCAGTAAAGTGCAAATGCGCAACACACTTTGAGCGCCATATTCATACTTCTGCAAGTACCGGCGACATGAACAAGATTTTAACCCTATAAAGCCTACTGATATGCAAATTTGTGACCAGCATGAGCAAAACACAATGCCTTCTGTTGTCTGATTGATAGTTAAGAGTTGTTTATCCAGTAAAAGCTCTTTTAGTGTAATTGTACCAACGTCCAGTTTCAGCTGGTGCTTCACGTGTCTTTCTGCTGTCAAACCTTGAAGCAGCTCAGCTTTACTTGATTCTCCATCAATCATGTTTTAGAGTCTCAAATCTGATCATCAGGATCTTTTGAGGAGTGTTTGTTTCCAGAAGCTTTATTTTCACTGTTCCTCAGCGGAGGAATGATCTTCACAAGCCTCCAAAACATCTCACATCTTCTGAGAAGCATTTATTTCGTCATCTCTCAATCAGCATTGGATTGCATTGCATTATATGTTTGGATCATTTCAATCTCATCATACTAAGTCATGTTATTGGAGATATAGAGTGACCACTGATATTTATATCACTATGATAGTCGTCTGTTATATAATTATAAAGATCTCAATTATTCATATTACAACTAAGATATTTTTGCTCCGATTAGAATAATAATTAGGTATTTTTCTCCGACATTCTCACTATATGAGCCATAATTTACAGCCACATCTTTACCAGTTGGGGGCTCGTCCGGGATTTGAACCCGTGACCAAAAAACACTATTGTCCAATAAACTGTTCCATTTCCAAAGCCTCAGCTATTATTGCATATGTCAGGGCTTTACAGGGTTAAAAAAACAAGCACAGAGGATCTAAACCTCGCTGGGCGATCTGGATCGGTACGAGCCCTTGGTCTGAAAGCAGCCGCAGAAGAGCATGTAGATGGAGCGCTGGATCTCGGTGTTGCGGTAGGCGTAGATGATGGGGTTGATCATGGAGTTGTAGGTAGCGGGAAGTAGCGTGGCGTATGTGTACACCGACGGATAATCACGCTCCCCGACCAGACAGTAAATGGCGAAGGGCAGCCAGCTGGCGCCAAACGTGCCCAAGATGATGGCGAGTGTGGAGACGCCCTTCTTGGTGGCCACGTAGTGCGAGGTGGTGAAGAAATGCTGCTGCAGTGCAATCTGGTGCGCGTGGTGACACACTATTTTGCAGATCTTGAAGTACAGACTGAGCATGAGAGCGAAGATGACGAAAAACGACGTGGCGAGGAGGGTGAGGTTGGTGCGATTGAGCGGACGCACGATGCTGCAGGTGGATGCATCATCCAAGCAGTTCCAGCCCAAAATGGGCAGCAGTCCCAATCCCAGCGACGCACCCCATGTTCCCACCAGCATCAGATGCACATAATGCAGCGTCTTCTCTGAGAAGTACGTCAAGGCATTGTAGAGTGACAGGTAGCGGTCAACCGTAATAGCTAACAAGCTACTGATGGACGCTGTGAAGGACGCCACCAGGAATCCAACTGTAATAAGGCTTATGGTCTCAGATGAGACCAGATACTGGAAAGCAAAGTTCAGGATTAATCCCATGCCAGCCAGCAGGTCAGCGGTGGCCAGGCTGCCAATCAGGACGAACATTGGGTTGCGAAGCGTTGGTGTGTAGAAGATGATGGCCACCACAATGGCATTCTCGCAAGCGATCACTGTCCCGGACAGGCACAGCATGATGTCCCATGGGTTGACGTGGAACTCGAGGGCGGCCGATGAAAGCACCAGAGTCTGGTTGGCATCAAAGGCTTCGGCTTCCAGCCACGAGGACTGTGGCGAACCCACGCCACTCTCGTTGAGCGCTGCGCTCTCGTTCATCGCTCAGCCTGGACACAAAACAACGATGTCAGATCAGAAAAACAAACTAAACAAATCTATAAATGAAATGTAGAGACTTATCATTCAAAATAGTGAGCATGAAGAAAATAATCACAAAACGTTTGTTTGTGCAAAAACGTCTTTTAAAAGTTCAAATCTGATGTTCCTGTTTCAGCTGGAAGACTGCACAACCGAAACAGAAGACAACAGAAGTCTTTTGGATGGATATTGCACTTAAATTAAGACATAAAACCATATTAAGAAGTTTTATTATATGATTTGCATGAAGAAATCTCGTTGGCCATTGAAAGGCAATTGGAGCTGTCCGTGGTGCTGAATCTAAAAACGTGGCTTTTTGTCAAGAACAAGATTGAATTAAGCATTTTATTTGAAAATAAACAACTTTTAAAAACTCTAAAATCTGAGTTCAATATGTAATCAGCAAAAATTGTTCATTTGCTGAACGAAAAAGAAAAAAATACAAAATATAATTTGCATGGTGAAGTCTCGTTGATAGTTGCGCATTGAAGGTCAATTGGAGCTGTCCGTAGTACTGAATCTCAAAATGCTGAACAATGCGGAACAAAGCATGCATTTTGAGCCTTAACATCTTTTTTTTAAAAAGTTGTAAAATCTTAGTTAAATATATAATAGGCAAAAATTGTTCATTTGCTGAACGAAATATAACATGTAAAACCATACTAATTCACAGTCTTATTCCGGTATATATTTTTTTGTTTGTTTGTTTGTTTTTATGTACATTCTGTTTTAAATCACTATTATGTTGGCTAAACGAACACAAATCCATCTCTAGGGCATGTGATGACTGAAAATCAAAAGTCGCTCTAAATGGCGAATCTAAGAGTTTCACCTTCACTCACGAAAGAAGCAATTACGCTTTTTTTTTTTTTTTTTTTTTTGCATAAACATCTTTTTAACAGTTGTAAACTGTTCAATATTGCAATTTGCAAAAACTGTGCAGCTGCTAACCTACTTTTTCCTTCATTCGAACGAAAAGCCGCTATATGGGTAAATGTGAATGTCTTTATGGGACTTCATGCTTAAAATACAAAGTAAAACCATGTTAAGAGCAATTTAAAATCAATATTTGGTTTACAGGAGTGTTAAGCACAAATTCATCTTTAGGGCATTTGACTATTGCGCACTTAAAATAAGACATTAAATGAAAATGCAAACTTATATTTTTTTTAAAAATTATCAAACTAGTAAAAAATGTTGAATGCGGTGTTTGCTCTCCGTGGTGCTGAAACCAGCTTCGCTTCGGGAAAAATGACCAAATAACGCGTTTTGTTTGCGCACAAGCTCTCAGAACGTGCACTTCAAATGCATCATCTCATTTGAGTTCATAATCAAAAAAAGCAATCGGTTGTCGTACCTTTTCCTTCACATGGAGGAAAACAAGAGACGGAGAGAGTTTCTTCAGCTGACCGCTTGCGTGTTCTTCTTCAGGTGAATCCTTTACTCCAGTCTGGATTGCTGGACATGAGTCCTGGATCTGGTTTAATGCACGAGGAGCGCGAGAGTGGAGAGACTGACTGGCGCCTGCGGATCCGAGCTGCGCTTATAAACCCCGATGACGTCAGCACGCCACCGCCTACATCTGCGCGCGACCGAGCCGTTCGCATAACAGCACCGATCAACAGGTGAATGATTGCAACTGATGTGCATGAGATAGTATGTCAATGTTTGATCTAATGCAACATACTGAGCGCACGTGACACGTGCTGCAATGATTTGTGCAATGAAAGGTGCAACTGTATTTTATACAAAATCAGTTTGCATTCACTTAAGGTTGGCAAATTTGGATGATGGCACTATAACGTATAGTATTTTTGCATTTAACATTATTCCAGACAAGAATAATTTGCTTTTCTTGTTTGAAATTGTTTTTGGGGTTGAGCACCCAACTTTGAGCTGTTGCCTGTCAGATGTGTGCACTTTGATTGCAAAGTCCTTTTAACATTATTCACATTTACATTTATTTATTTAGCAGACGCTTTTGTCCAAAGCAACTTACAACTGAGGAATACAATAAGCGATTCTTCATAAAGAGGCAAATAAACGCAGGAAGTGCTTGCAATACAGTACTAAAGTACAAGCTAGACAGGTACCGATTAAGGAAAGAGAAAGCAAAGTTTTTTTTTTTTTTTTTTTTTTTTTTAGATGAATCAAATGTACACATGTACATTTGGAATATGTTAAAGTATAATCTGATGCCATCACTGTACCATAGTCCAGCCACAATAATTTCTGCACAGGATTAAGATGCACGGATATCAAATTCACACGACTTTTGAGCCAAAGAGAACATGTTCTACAGGTGATTTCGAGCAGAAACGGTCTGTAATGGAGCTCATGGGGTGAATGTTCTGTTCACATCGTCACAGAGCAGTCAGATATTCTCAGCGAGCATCTGAGCGATCACTGCACCTGCGAGGCCTTTCTGAAGCTCCATTTACTCAGAGAGTCACAGACAGACAGATGACACACACAACGCTCATAACCACAGAGAAAGTTTCTAATGTGCCCAACTTTAAGACTGAAACTAGTGTTGGATGAGCTGAAGGTCATAAGAAAGGTGTTTCTGTACAATAACAATCAACCTAGCAACAGCATAGCAACACCCTGGCAACACCCTCATGTCAGCATGATGCGTGAATGCAACGGCCTCAGAGAACAGAGTTAATTATAATATAATGAAGATAAAACACCTGACAGATGTCTAGAAGCACAGGAGAGTCCAGCTAAAGCAAGAAAAACTGTGAGAGATGCAAACAGCTGGAGGAGAAGAATGTAAAATTGAGCAAGACAGGAAAGCAACTTGTAGATTAATACTAATATATTAATATTAATGTCTACTTTGCAATAATGACCGACTGGCTGAAAATGAATTCTTAAACGTCATTATTTCGTCAGTCTGGTTTGTAATTAACTCCTGGAATTCACTCTAATTTGAACCTTAAAAACCACAGTCTAAATATTCTGACCACAGCCATATTGCATATTTCTCACTTATTTTATATTATATACAAAATATATGTTTTATTTTAAATGACATTTTATATATAAACAGAGTAAATACAATATATACTGTTTTATATGTAATGTGAAAGTGCATAATATTAATAAAATATTTAAATAAATATTAAAATATATTCAAATAATAAAATATAATAAAATAAAAAAAATATATTAATTATATATATACATATATATGGAATGTAATATATTTATAATTAAATATATTTTTAAAAAGACAATTTGTAATATATTTTATTTTTATTTCTATTTTAATTTTATTTCTTTATATGTAAATGTAACACAATAAAAATATCTAATATCTAATATCTAAATATATATTAAATATAAAAATTTTAAAATGAACAAGATATTATGTATGATGTATGTATGTATATATATATATATATATATATATATATATATTTAAATTAAAAATGTTTAATTTTGATTTCCATGTATAACTTATTGACATATGCTGTGATCATGTGTGTCATGATGACTGTCAGCAGTATCTGACTGCAGTGAAGCTCATCTCTCTCTCTCAGTATCTCTCCATCTCCTTTCTCCTGGTATCCTAGAAACCAGCGCAGCTACATGCATTTACTCACTGCTGAAAAATATGATTACAACAATGGAAACATAGAAAAAGAAAGAGCAGGGAGAGAAAGACCGAATGAACAAGAAGAATAGCCAAGAGAGAAAGAAAAAACATCTCACGCAATAGGAACAAGAGTAAAACAAATGTAATGTAATGCGTGAAGAGCTGTGTGAATGACAGCAGTTCTAATGCATGAGCTTCAATGCTCATTATCACAAAATAAACCCTCATGTGAAGCTGCATGTGCATTTACCTGCTTATTACACAGATACTTATGACATAAATCAATCCACAGCCTGGGTCAACAATCATAGTGTCATTTAGTGTCATTACATACAAAAGTATTCCAGAGAGCCATGCAATATAATACTAATTCATATAGTTAATGTGCTTTAGGTGGTTTCTGACTGGATCTAGTGTCTGAGCAAACATACACACATGAGCAACTGAGCCCTGAAGAGATTTGACACCACATAAAAATTCTAAAATACACATAAAAACAAAAAACAAAAAAATACTTTACAATAATAGTTCAAGACATACAGAAAAAAACAAGCAGAATAGTGCAGATATCGCCATAAAAATGTAAGTTGTGGTGTATGTAAGTGCTTCTGAAGTGAAAAAACTTTTAAAGATGTGCACTAGAGTTGGAATTTATAGATGCAAATAATACAAAAACACTTAAATGTGTAGCAATTCAGTTATGGAAGTGTAACTAAATTTTAAATAAAATTAAAAATGCAAAAAAAATAATAAAACAAAAATTATAAAAGAGAAGTATAGAACTTTTCACTCATACAACCGCTGTTTGATAATAACCTCACGAAAAAAAAAACGAAATCACATTTTTTAATACTTTATTGTCCATATCTCACTTGATTATTGTCCAGGGACTAATGGAGCTTTAATAAGCCTAATAATCAGCATGCACTTTTCTGAGCAAGCGAGTAAGTATGCATGAGGTGTGTGTGAAAAGTTCTGATTCAAAAACATTTGACTGGCTCTGAAGAGACTGACTCCTGTGCACTAGATCCAGACTTGGACACGGAGAATACATTTAAACGAGATGCAAACAGAAGATTAAAGATGAGCACTAGCAAAAGGTGAATTAAGTCAAGATGAGAATATATAAGTGCATTTAATGGATGTTTTAAAATATCATTTTCCAAATATATCATTCACAAAAAATCAACAAAGTGTAAAAAAAACACTATAAATGTGTATTTGGATGTTTTTTTTCCACTAGTCTAAAATAAGCAAATGATAAAAAATGAAATAAAAAATTTAACTGCATGAAAAATGTCTTGCCTTAAATCCTGAAGTATATAAAACTTTTCACTCTTAAGATGTTATAATAACCTCAGCGAGTGACACACATTCAGATAAAAAAGAAATCACATTTTTTATTATTTTTGTCCATATCTCACTTGATTATTGTCCAGGGACTAATGGAGCTTTAATAAGGCCTATAATCAGCAGCACTTTTCTGAGCAAGCGAGTATGCATGAGTGTGTGTGTTCATAAGTTTCCACCTGCAGCCATGACACCTATTCACTCAAACCAGACTCACGCGGCACACGGAGCGAGAAACGAGATGCTGCACAGAGAGAGAGAGAGAGAGAGAGAGAGAGAGAGAGAGAAAGAGAGTCAGATGTGCACATATATGTATAATTCAGTAATAAAATATAATTTTCAAATATATCATTCACAAAACAATTAATCAAATCAACAAATGATAAAATTACACTATATTTTTAACATTTTTAAAGAAAATTTAAGCAGCACTTGCCTGTGCAAAAGTCACTGCCACACTGCCAGGGTGTTGATATGGTCTTCTAGGTTGTTAGCAACCACCTGGCAACCATACAGAAGACCTTAAAAATCACATAGCAACCAGCTAGAAGACCTTAGCAATCTCCTGGCAACCCCCTAAAAACCTTGGGTGATATGTTGGTTGCCTATTGTTTTCTAAAGTCTTCTAGCTGGTTGCTGGGTTGTTCTGGGCAGAGTTGCAAATGGATAGAAATTTTCCAGAAATTGTAATTGCAGTAAAATTTCTCAAAAATATCCAAAGGTTTCCCAATAAAACCTGGAAAGTTTTCAAGAATTCCAGAAGTTTCTGTAAATTTAACAGAAAATTTCCACCCCTTTGCAAACCTAGTTGCCAGAGGGTTCTTTCCTCTGGGGTGTTGCTTTGTGGTTGTCAGGGGGTTGCTAGGGTGTTCTGGGTGGTTGCCAGAGGGTTTTTTCTTCTGGGGTGTTGCTATGTGGTTGTCAGGGGGTTCTAGGGTGTTCTGGGTGGTTGCCAGAGGGTTTTTTTCTTCTGGGGTGTGTTATTGGTTGTCAGGGGTTGCTGGTTTCTGGGTGGTTGCCAGGGGGTGTTGCTATGGGTGTTTGCTAGGGTGGGGTGGTTGCCAGAGGGTTGTTTCTTCAGGGGTGTTGCTATGTGGTTGTCAGGGGGTTGTTTCTTCAGGGGTGTTGCTATGTGGTTTGTTATTGTTGTCAGGGGGTTGCTAGGGTGTTCTGGGTGGTTGCCAGAGGGTTGTTTCTTCTGGGGTGTTGCTTTGTGGTTGTCAGGGGGTTGCTAGGGTGTTCTGGGTGGTTGCCAGAAGGTTGTTTCTTCTGGGGTGTCGCTACTTTGGTGTTGTCAGGGGGTTGCCTAGGGGTTCTGGCTATGGGGGTGTTGTCATTGGGTGCCAGGGGTTGCTAGGGTGTTGCTGGGTTGTCATGCTAGGGTTGCTGTTTCTTCATGATGTGGTTGTCAGTTTCTGTTCTGGGTGGTTGCCAGATGTTTTTTCTTCTGGGGTGTCGCTATGTGGTTGTCAGGGGGTTGCTAGGGTGTTCTGGATGGTTGCCAACGGTTTTTCCTTCTGGGGTGTTGCTATGTGGGTTGTTGCCATGTGTTTTCTTCGCTAGGGTTTGTTCAGGAGTTGTTGTTTGCCAGAGGTTTTTCCGTTCTTCTGGGGTGTCGCTATGTGGTTGTCTTCTAGGGTGTTCTGGGTGGTTGCCAGAGGGTTTTTCCTTCAGGGGTGTTGTTATGTGGTTGTCAGGGGGTTGCTAGGGTGTTCTGGGTGGTTGCCAGAAGGTTGTTTCTTCTGGGGTGTCGCTATGTGGTTGTCAGGGGGTTGCTAGGGTGTTCTGGGGGGTTGCCAGAGGGTTTTTTCTTCTGGGGTGTTGCTTTGTGGTTGTCAGGGGGTTGCTAGGGTGTTCTGGGTGGTTGCCAGAAGGTTTTTTCTTCTGGGTTGTGTCGCTATGGATGGTTGTCAGGGGGGTTGCTAGGGTGTTCTGGATGGTTGCCAGAGGGTTTTTTCTTCTGGGGTGTCGCTATGTGGTTGTCAGGGGTTTGCTAGGGTGTTCTGGGTGGTTGCCAGAGGGTCTTTTCTTCTGGGGTGTCGCTATGTGGTTGTCAGGGGGTTGCTAGGGTGTTCTGGATGGTTGCCAGAGGGTTTTTTCTTCTGGGGTGTCGCTATGTGGTTGTCAGGGGGTTGCTAGGGTGTTCTGGGTGGTTGCCAGAAGGTTGTTTCTTCTGGGGTGTCGCTATGTGGTTGTCAGGGGGTTGCTAGGGTGTTCTGGGTGGTTGTCAGAAGGTTGTTTCTTCTGGGGTTTTGCAGGTGAAATGCTGCATCTAATCACTCAGTAAATTCCTTAACAACACTCACAATCCACACACAAACGCTGCTGGACGACACACACTCTGAACCAACATGAATATATGAATATAAAAACACTCAGCTGAGTCTCACGATCTTTTATTCTATTCTGTACATATGTAACTTCATACGTCACGTTAACATCTGGCACAACTTAATCAGAAGCTCATCTATGAATCGATTTGTTTCACTTTCACGCCACAAAATCGGAGCGCTACTGGGGAAAACACAAGAGAAAAAACACAGAGATTAAATTACAAATATTACAAAAATATAACAATATTAAACTATAAAAAAGTATGAGTAATTTAAAATGATTGCATTCTATTAATTAAATATTAAATAAAACATTTTAATTTAAACAAACATGTTAAATTCTGAAAAAAGTGTTAATTATATGACCAAAAACCTCTGCATGTAATATCCTAGGAACACTGTCTAAAACTCGAAGGCTGCTCTGTCAATTGTTCAGCATCAGTTAGGGACCTAGGTGTGCTATTTGATAGCAATCATTTCTTGGAAAACCAAGTTTCTAGCATTTGTAAAACCACATTTTTCCATCTCAAAATATATCTAAATTACGACCTATGCTCTCAATGGAAAATGTAGAAACATTAATTCATGCGTTCATGACCTCAAGGTTAGATTATTGTAATGCTCTATTGGGTGATTGTTCTGCATGCTTAATAAACAAACTCCAGCTGGTTGATCTGAATATAAACAGCATATCCGCATATGGTGCTGCTGACACAGAACAGCATACACTGTTTACATAAGTGATACCCTCCAAAATGGCATCAAGGTGACGTGGAAGAGACAAATTGTTGAATAAAGCCATTATTTTTGTTTTCCTTGCACACAAAAAAATATTCTCGTAGCTTCGTAAAATTACAGTTGAAACATTGATGTCACATGGATTATTTTACCGATTTCCTTACTGTGTTTCTGTGCCTTTATTTTGTGTTAGGATCCCTGCTCTCTATGGGAGGATCAGAGAGCTCTCGGAATTCATCACAAATATATTAATTTGTGTTCCGAAGATGATCTAAGGTATTAATGAAAGAATTTTCATTTATGGGTGACTATCTCTTTAAGTCTCTGGTCCAGTCTTCACACTCATCCAATCTAAAATAAGAAGAAAATGACTAAATTAACTTTACAGCGACTTATTCTCTCATAAAATGCAAGAGCAGTGACAATAAAACTTTAATGAATGTAAATGAAGCAGTAAGTCATGATTCCTGACTCACGCTCTTTCTTTTCTCAAGACAGGTTAGATATTACATATTCAGATAAGGCACATGTAGACAGACATGAGTCATGCTCTATATTTGATGTTTCTATTGCTGCTAGACTATTAGAATTCATTTTGATCTAATCATGGGTAAGCTATTATGATCAATCGTCTCATCGCTTATTCATGACTACTTTGCTTTGGATCTCAAATCCTACAATTGACTGCAATTACAAGTAGAGAGTTAGTTTTTCTGGAGCTAAATATGCATGACCTCTTCTGACACCAGATGGATGTGAACCGGCATGTATGGGATGGTAAATGAAGAAAATGACGTCTGTGACTGACTCTGAGCTGTGAAATTATTATAAAGTTAATAATTAACTTCACACCATAATCATGTAAATTTGGGTTGTGTGTAAATTTAAAATTAGAAAACAAAAACCAGATTATATTATCACTTAATATGAGGTCATATAATAACAATAATAATAAAAATTTTTATATAATTTGGGAAACTTGATTTAAGTCATTAGCACCATTTATATGGATGTTATTTAAATATAATGATGCAAAACATTTAATTTATTCTAAACAAAATAAAATAAAAGTTAAAAAATACATACAATTTGAAATTAGAATACAAAAACTGGATTTGAAAAGTATTTAGTGCTGTCAAACGATTAATCGCATCCAAAATAAAAGTTTTTGTTTACATAATATGTGTGTGTGCTGTGTATATTTATTATGTAAATATAAATACGCACACATATATGTATATATTATCAATCGGAAAATGGAACACTTCCCATAACACCAAAAAAGTGCTTGTTACATCGTTAGAAGAATGGCATCTACGCTAATATTAGTCCGTTAAATATATTTAAGACAAATATGTTATGTTTATATATTAAATATATTTATATATAATATAAATTTGATGAATATAAATATATAAATGCAAATACATGTAAATATTTTCAAAATATATACAGTACTGTATGTGTGTGTATGTTTATTATGTATCTATAAACATACGCAGTACACACATATATTATGTAAACAAAAACTTTTTTTGGATGTGATTAATCATGATTATTCATTTAACAGCACTAAGTGATATATTATTATTAACAACAGCAATAATAATTATTATTATTATAATAATAGTACAAACAAATACATAAGCAAAGCTTGATTATGTCATTAGCTCTCTGTATGGGTATTATTTAAATATAATGCTGCTAAACATATTTAATAACATTTATTCTAAATAGAAATAAATAAATAAATCTAAATAAAAATATAAAATTAGAAAAACAAAAACTGGTGTTTAAGTATTTAAAATATCACTCTAATATAAGGTGATATATTAATAATAATCATAACAATAAATAAATAAATTTAAGTCATTTGCATTCTTTGTATAGCTAAATTAATCAATCAAAATGGAAGTGTGAAACATTAATGACACACATTACGTTAATTAAATATATGGGTGCTAAACATTTCATCTAATTTATTAAAAAAAGGTATATACTGTGTGTGTGTGTGTGTGTGTGTGTGCGTGTGTGTGTGTGTGTGTGTGTGTGTGTGTGTATAATTTGAATATTTTATTTTCCTCAAATGATCAGATTGTCTTATTTAAATGACAAATGGACTTTTCTATCAGTTTGTCTGTTTGTTTTTTTCACTCATGCTGCTGAAGAGTTTGATCTCATCCCTCTGTCTGATTCAGTTTCCTTCATCTTATTATCTGACTGAAAGACACATCTAGATGTGACACTTCCTGCTTCCTGAGGAAGTTACAGAAGCGAGTGTCCATTCGACTCACACACACACTCAGACAGGAAGCATAACATCATCAGACATGTGTGTGTGTGTTATGCGCCTCATCCAAACATTTGTTCATCTTAAACGTTCACTCACGTCCTGTGAAGCCTGGATATATAATACAGCACATTCATAAAGCATTATAAACCTTCACAAAGCCTTGTGTGTGAAAACCAAAGCCACAGGTGTCATTCACATACACCTTTCACTGTAAATAATCTGTAAAACAACAATTATGAGGAATCATACATTATTAATAACACAATATATAAACAGACTTCACAGATAACATTTGTTAATATTTGATCCATTTCCAACAGCTGCTTCTCATCATAATATAAGGGAGTAGGTTTGATTTTGGCATTGGTGGACACTTGGTGTTTTTGTCTCTTCTGAGGAAGATTCATTCAACATTCTTTTGAATAGACTAGAAAATGATGTTGGCATTAGGGGAAGTGCATTAGCATGGTTCAAATTGTACTTATCTGACTGCCATCAATTTGTGTCAGTGAATGAAGAAGAATCATACCAATCACAACTGCAGTATGGTGTACCTCAAGGGTCAGTACTGGGACCGTTACTTTTCACACTTTACATGTTACCATTGGGAAATATTATTAGAAAACATGGTGTTAGCTTTTACTGTTCCGCTGATGATACTCAACTCTATATTTCAAAACATACCAATTTGCAAAACTCACAGAATGCATAGTTTATATAAAAAACTGGATGACTAGTAATGTCTTACTGTTAAATTCTGAAAAAAAGAGGTGCTAATTATAGGACCAAAAACCATCCCCATGTTATACCCTAGAAATGGCTGCTCTGTCAATTCTTTGTCATCAGTTAGGAACCTAGGTGTGCTATTTAATAGCAATCTTTCCTTGGAAAGCCACGTTTCTAGCACTTGTAAAACTGCATTTTTCTATCTCAAAATATATCTAAAATACGTCCTATGCTCTCAATGGAAAATGCAGAAACTACTGACTTAGCTCTCTAATTTTATGACGTTAACTGAAATAAGTGAAAAAGTATGATGTTTATTTAATAATCCATCCATATGTCCTTTCAAAGATACCATCTAACACAAATCTATGAACATATTCATGTGAGATAACCGGTAAACTGCTAACTAGTGAAACACTCCATTAATGATGAGCTGCAGCTCAGAATACATGTTAGATGGAAACATTGTTCATTATGATGGAGTTTGTAGCTTAATTCACTCTATTTGAAGTAGTCTGACCACTGCAGTTCAGTTCAAAAGGAAATCAGTTGAACGCATCCAGTCTATCACACAATTTATCAGTATATATACCTAAATTACAACAACAGTTATTACATACACATATATTTAAACATTATTGCTAGGGACAATTTAGTAGTTGCTGGATATTGGTAGGGACATGTCCCTACTAGCATCCCTACTAAATTCTACGCCCTTGTTAAAATATAATATAATCTATTGCCATATTTTTGATGTTTTTAATGACATGCTCAGTGGATCATGTTTACGCACATATGTTCACATGCATACACACACACACACACACATACAAACACACATGTCCAGTGCAGGTGTGACCTTTATAATCATGTATAAGCTGACACTTATCAGACGGGCCGCGCTCCAAACGAGCCAATTAAACACAAGATCTCTGCTAAACTCCGCCCACAACTGAGTCCCTCCTTCAGGGACCAATGATGCGTCAGCATGAACACAACACACACAGAGTGAGGAGCACAAATGTCAAAACAAGAACAAAACAAAAGCATGTTTTCAATACCAGCGTAGTGTGAAAAACAATGTTACATAACAACAGAAACACTCACACACACACACACACACACACACACAAGAGCACACAGTATAAACAAACACACAGTACAACACACAAACACCTAAAAAAAGAATATTTTCAACATATTATCAACATATTAAATCTGTTAGCCAGCAAACCTTTTTTTAAACTTAAAAACAGGTTATATATATGATTTTAAAAATCTGAATATTTATCTGAATCAAAGAAGGTTAAACTTTACACAAAGATTTACCAAACATGCTAAATATTTAATAAAACATTATACAAAAATTTATAAATTAATAAATATTGAACTATACAATTTATATGCACACTGAAAGTTATTTGATTTGAAAGAAATTAATTTTATTCAGCAAGGATGGATTGAAATAATCAAAAGTGACTGAAGACTGGAGTAATGATGCTGAAATTCAGATTTGATCACAGAAATAAATTAAATTTTAACAGATATTGACAAAAAAATCGGCTCTTTTAAATTCTAATAATATTTCACATTTTTTAAAGTATTTTAGATCAAATAAATCAAAAACATCTAAAAAAAAGATAATTATTCAAAAAACATAAAAAAAAAAAATCTTAATTATTCCAAATCATAAACATAAATAAATAAAAATGTAAAATGTTTATGATTGTATTTAATTATAGCTACGAAATGCAAAAAATATATTCATCGTTTCCCTCAACCCATATATATACACACACATATATATATATATATATATATATATACACACACACACATTTTTTTATTCCCTCACACACTCACAGGGTGATGACGGCGTCTAATTTCTTGGTCTCATCATTTCCCTCCACCTTGTGCTGGTTCTGACCCAGATGAGCAAATCTATAAACACACACAGATAAACAATGAAAGCATCAGTGACTGAATGAAGAATTACAGAATCAGCAGCAACAAATCATTTCAGTACTCAATTCACAGGTCAAAGCAGCTGCAATAGAAGCCTCAGCATTCACTTCTGAAAAACGCAGAAAAAAAGAGGGACAGTTTCCTAGAAACTTCTGCATTTTACCTACGGAGGTGTGTGAGTGTGTGTGAGAGTGTGTGTGCATGAGAGTGTGTGTGTGTGTGTGTGTGTGTGTGTGTGTGTGTGTGTGTGTGTGTGTGTGTGTGTGTGTGTGTTTGTGTGTGTGTGTGTGTGTGTGTGTGTGAGCATGTTGAGCCTCTGATGGAAGTAATTTGACTCAGACGGCTTCGGGGATTCTCAGGAGAAAGAGACGGCGTGTGGAGAACAGCGTGAGACGAATGAACGCAGCTTTCTGAGAAACACTGAGAGAAGCAGTTCACTACAACTAAACCAGAAAAAAAACAAAAACATTTGTGTTACTTGAAATAAACCATAAATGTAAACATATTTGTATTTCAGCTCATTAATTAAATTTAAAGCCAAAAAACACATTTTTGTTACTTGAAATAACTTAAACATGAACCGAAATCAAATAAAACATGAAAAACGTATTTTAATTCAGCCGTTTAAAAAATTATTTATATACTACTGTTGTTTTTATTAATATCTTGATTTAGCTTTATTTTTATATTTTCTTGCTAAATATTACTATTTGGGTTTAATTTATTGTTATTTCAGTTTTTTGCTTCATCTTAAAGATTTCAGTTTACATTTTTAGTTCAATCATTTTCATCTAATATTTATATTACATTTTCCCTCTTTTTTAATTAACAAAAATGTATAGATTTATTTTTTAATTTTTATTTTTATATTTTTAACTTTTATTTAAAGTTACCTTTTTAATATTATTATTTGGGTTTTATTTATGTTTTATTTCAGTTTTAGCTTTTCTTTATTTCCAGTTAGACATTTTAGTGCTTCATCTTAAATTTTTTTTTTAAAAAATTACATTTTGGGTTTAAATTGATTTTGGTTAGGTCTTTCACTTAATACATTTATTTATATTTTTTAATTGACAAAAACGTTTTTAACATATTAATATATTTAATATATGTATATTTTTAGTCAACTATAATAACCTTAACTCAAATTTGAATGTCAGACATGCAACAAACTTATTACAGTTTTGGTAAACAGTTGTGAACAGTTCCAGTTTTTAATTTCTGCAACAATCATCATAGAGTCTTAGAGAATAATTATAAAAGACTATGAGAGACGACTGAATTTGTTCTGAAGACATAAAAATACAGATAACACAGTATAATGTGCACAAGCACACATAAAGACTGGCATTTCCAAGACAGTAACACATCTGTGAGGGACGGGAACATAAAAGCGGTTCAGAGGGTGAAGAATAAGTCAATCACAGACGCGTCCTTCAGTTCTTCACACTCTCAGCTGTCTCATAACTTGTCTTAAGTGTCAATGTAAGACATTCCTGATCACTGAGGTCAAATCCCATGATTCCCATTCATCAGGACTGCGAGAGAACCACGTGACATGAGATGTGTGTGCAATATGAGTCTCAAATTTGACTGAAATATATATTTTTATCCATCAAGGATGTATCAGATCGATCAAAAGTGACAGTAAAGACATTTATAATGTAACAAAAGATTTCTATTTTTAAATGAATGCTGTTCTCTTGAACATTCTGTTCATCTGTGAATCATGAAAAATAAATCTTATCACAGTTTCCACAAAAACTGACAGACGCTGCTGAGGCTGATCGGGTAAGGTCACACAGGTCAAAGGGTCAGTGAGGTCAAAGGTCACTCACAGATGGCAGGCAGAGTTCAGTATATTAGAATGATTTCTGAAGATCATGTGACACTGAAGAGTGGGGTAATGATGCTGAAAATACAGCTGCGCATCACAGAAATAAATTACAGTTTAACAGATATTCACACAGAAAACATTTTAAATCATAATAATTTTTACAGATATTTTTGATCTTCGTGAGCAGAGGAGACTTCAAAAATCTTATTGTATTGGAAAGTATATAGTTCTTGCTGTATATGTTTTAAAGCAGCATAAAGCTGTTTAACAGTCTGAGAAGTGAACTGAAGGGTCTCCCCTCACTAACGAGCCGATGCTGCGTAACGACTAACGGTTTGATGGGTGTTTCCCCGCGTTCGCTGTTTTACTCATATACATACTGATTAAACTCAAGACGTGAGTAATTACAGTGTTGCAGGTAATGAGGCTTTCACGTTTTAATATTTCATCAGCCGCGGTCGTTGAGTTTATCCAGGCGTATGTGAGCGAAGCCTTACACGTGAGCAGTATGAGCAATGAAGCTCCGCTCGAAACTAGCTCTAGTGAAAAACGACCGTGAGAGAACAAAAACACTCAACTGACAGACCGAAGACTTTAGGCCAAAAGACTCGTGTCGTGGAAAATTAAACACACTTGCCGATTTCAATTCAAACTGACATATACTTAAAGTGCAATGCAAGTCACTTTGGAATAAAATGTCTGTCATGTTTGTAAATGCCAATGTAGATTTTATCATCAAGAAATTGGGATATAAAAACAAAACCAAAAACTTTTAGAGTAATTTGATGGTGACTTCAGGAAATGATGCCAAACTGTGTGAATGCTTCGGGTCAACTTCACAGAAACATGTCCAGGTCACATTTACAAAGAAAAGAAAAGGAAAGGAATTACACATTCACTATTTCTATCACATTGACCAGGACAGTCTGAGTATTAAAGGAATACAAAATGATAAAAAAAAAAAAAAAAAAACCTTATTAAAAGGGATAAGCATCAGTTCACTGCAACTGTAGCTGTGTCTGTAACTGCTGCTTACAGATATTTACTACAGATTTAAGTGCAAGAAACATTGACTGAATACTCACTTCTGCTCTCCTGACATCTAACAAGTCACACACAACACTGCCTTCATCCACTCACACATCAACACGTGTGTGTGTGTGTGTGTGTGTGTGTGTGTGTGTCCTGCCATGGCAACAGGTCAGTGTGACTGTGACAAACAATCAGAGGACTGAACCAGATCTGCGTGACGCATTCATTCAGAATCACTAATATCTCCATCCTTCAGTTTGGACCTTCTTTATTTCATCCACTCGCAAACACCAGCATCTCATATTTATATATATATATATATATATATATTTTCCATACATTAATACTCATAAGTAATGATTCATGAATAATCACATCAAAAAAATTGATATATATATATATATATATTACCAAGCATCTTTGTCTTGTTTTCCAGTACAAACATCTAATCATTCTTGAGATGACTGCCTTGAGATGCAAAATAAGACATTTAGTCTTTATTTCTCTGAAAAATTAAGCAAATTAAGTGAGTATGCACTTAAAAACAAGAAAAATATCTGTCTATGGGGTAAGAAAATAATTGTTTTCCCCTTTTTTTTTTTTTGCAATTAATAAGACTGAGATTACTTTTAATGTAACCCTGAAACAGAATCCATAAAACGTAAAAATGGAAAGAAAAAAAAAGGAATACGGAAAAAAATCCCTTTTAGGGCACTAAAATTGTTCAAAATGAGCAGCTCAAGTTGATTTTTGATCAATACAGTTTGACCTGAACAATTTTAACAGCACATTTTCACTCAGTTTACAATGAAATGACTGTTTTTGATGCAAGAAAGAGAAGACAAAAGAAGAGAAGACAAAAGAAGAGAAGAGTCTGCATTGATGTTATTCATTAATGTCCCGAGCGTCCGCTCATTCATTCATCTCTCATCCATTAAAATCCCTCCGTTCTTCCCTCAATCCCTCCTTCAGTGTCTCTCAAGGTAAATAAACCCAAACGGCCTTGTCGGCATGGCAACATGACAGAAACCTTGAGTCACACATGCAGGGCGAGAGACAGACAGACAGAGAGAGAGAGAGAGAGATTACAGAGA
>NC_056616.1:24797980-24798092 GCF_018340385.1 Cyprinus carpio | reverse complement strand
AGACGAGAGAGAGAGAGAAGAGAGAGAGCGAGAGAGAAGAGAGACATTGGACACTGATAAAAAATAAAATAAGATATAAACATTATGCAAATATAAATAAAATACTGTAGAT
>NC_056616.1:24718572-24797462 GCF_018340385.1 Cyprinus carpio | reverse complement strand
AAAAAAAAAAAAAAAAAAAAACACATAACAAAGAAATCTAATAATATGTAATCTGTCATTTCCTTCTTAAAATCCCTTTTTTCGTCCCTGTAAACCCCCCCCCCCCAATGTTTTTATGTAACATTGTTTTCTTCAAGGTGCTAAATAAACAATACGCCTGTTCCGCATGGCAGCATGACACAAACCTTAGATCACACATGCCACTGTGCACACGACACACACCACAGCGACACATACGACAGAACACATAAAACTTTATGATATGAATAAGTAAAATCACACAGAGAGAATGAGAGAGATGCGAAAGAGTGCATGGAAACACTGCTAAAAATGCATTAACTCTGCCAAATGTGTGAATATGATACAATAAATTAAATCTAATCGAATCTAAAAACAGTAAACATAACAAAAAGTATACATTTTTTGATATGTGTTTTTTAATGTTGCTTACAATCATTGTTCATTGGAGCCTATGTGCATTCACCTAGAAAACTGGGCCAAGTTTTAGTTAAATATAACCCTGTTTCAACACATGCAAAAAACTATCTAAATAAGACTGTACAACCACTAAAAAAAATATCAGGTAAAGAATGCACAAAAACCAGCTTACACGTAGCATTGTGGGACACAGCTATCAACAAATTGTATGTCTTTTTGCTTAGTTAACCTATTGCACTCTGTGTATTGCAGTACTGCAAAATGCATTGTGGACGAGTTTTTTTGAGATTATTCTGAATAATTTGAATCCAATTTACCAATTATCTAATTTACCGCAAATATAACATACGAATACCGTCAATGTCTATGAACAAGCGGAAGAAAATTAATTCCTACAATCAAGCATATGTGTTTACAAATAAAAAAAAGTCAAGCTAATATGTGATGTATCTGTTATCGACTAAAGCAAAAGATTCCGACAGCAAGACTGAAGCAGAATATACAAAATGATTCAAATGTAAAACATGCAAAAATATTAACATAATAAATAAAAAAGTGAAACCCACCCCCTGCCATCCCCCCCCCCCCCCTAACTCACTACTCGTAACCTACCATTAAATAACATGACATTTTTGCATCAAGTCATTTGGCTCTATCCCTGCAAGCATGAGCAATAAAAAAACAGTAACTTATGTTAATTTGTTCTTCTACGCACTGCAATTATGAGCAATGTATGACGACATTTTGCAATCAGTTTTTCTCTATTAAACAAATAAAACCAAAAATTAAAAACATTACTACACTATGAACACAATTATCGACCCCATTTATCTTCCAAATCCGACTCTATAAAAGCTTTTTCTCTATGCACTGCATTATGAGCAACATTGTGTCAGTTAAAGTTATCTGTACGCCACAAATTAGAAAGAATGAAAGGTGTGAAAAGAGTCATTATCAGTGAGACTCACTGACTCTATGCATGCAACAGGAAGAACTGAGGATGTTTCCTCAGGTAACGTTTCTCCAGAATATAAACCCCATTACAGCATCATCAGAATCTCACTGGAGATCTTAATAAAGCAAGGATCAGGCGTATTATTGAGCGAGACAGATCCAGACTCACACAGAGCCAGAAAATACCACAGAGAGAAACACTGAGACACAGTAAAGTAAAGTAAAATATTATGCAAAATTAAAACTATGTATGTACGTACGTGTGTATGTTTGTGCGAAAATGATCATTTATTTAATTTTTATTATATTTATCCTTATATTAAAAATAAATTATGTGAACAAATAATATTATTAACTGTTAATATAATTAATGTAGCTAATGTAATGAATTATTATTTATATTAATATGTTCTAATATTAAAAATTTAGACAAAATATAGAAATTTCACCCCTTTTTGAGCAACTGTGCCACAAAAAATATAAATAATACTTAAACAAAAAAAAATTTGAATTAATAATTAAATGGATTAAATAAAATATATATACTTTATTAAAAATTAATTAAAATATATAAAATATTTTTATATTTTGTGTATTTATTAATTTTACATTTTTATTAGTTTTGGGTAGTATAAAACAGTGTTTTATTAACTTGTAGTTTATTAGTTTTAGTTATTTCAGCACTTCAACCAAAAGAAAATGAAAAATGCAGCCTTGACAACTAGCTAAAGTAAGTTTATTTATTTATATATTTAATTATTATTATACTTTTTTAATTATCAGTTTAGTTTTACTTAAATATAACCCTGGTAACAGCACAAATAGCCTGCTACAGTTTGAAACTACTAGCTTCTTTCTGAATGCTGTGCCGTTTACCTACTATTTGTTAAAAAATATCATGTAAAGCAGTATGCATTCAAACACCAGTACGCTACACCGTTGCATTGTGGGACACAGCATCTCAACAAATGTGCTCTTTTGCTTAGTAAACATGCATACTGTACAAAACATCTGCATACAGTGTGCATTATAATGTTATAAATGAGAGTTGTGCACTGAGTTTTTTGAGATTATTCTGAATAATTTGTAATATATAATTATTCACGGTATTTAGAAGTGCCCACGATAACAATACCATGCATATTTACCGCAATATATCACATTACGAATACCGTCACATGTCTAGTCACAAAGAACAAGCTGAAAGAGAAATTAATTCATTCTTAAATCAATAAATTATAATTTTGCTTGTATTATGTGTTACATGAATAATTTATGAAAAAGTCAATCCCATATTGCAATGTGATGAGTTCATTGAGAAAAAAAAGGAGGGTTGAAGAAAAAAAAACTGGACTATTTGTTTCTAATATTTGTGTGTAGAACATATTTCCATACAGTAAATTCCACACTGCATGAATTAAGTCACGGCCTGAACATAAAGAGCGTTATTTGTGTGTCTTATAGAGCTGATGCTCCAAATGAGTCAATCATGACTAATGATTACATTAATATTGAATATTTAAATATTTTTGCCTTTAATATTTTAATTAATATTAACTTAAATAATAATTTACATAAATAAAAATTTACTTCTTAAATTTACATTTACTTTAATATACACTTATATAATATATACATAAATATAAATTTACTCATTTTATTTTTTAAATAATCATTCACATAAATAAATAAATATTTACTTTAATATACACTTAAATCTATCTATTTTTTCAATTTTTACTTCAATTTTTACTTAATTATTCATTCATGTAAATTACTAAATATTTACTTATAATATATAGTTAAATATTTATTTACATTTTAAATTATTTAAATATTTATTCACATAACTATATATTTACTTTAATACATATTTAAATATGTTTACTTTTTAAACTACTTAATTAATTTATTTACTTAAATGACTAAAAAAATTAAACAAAACAAACAAAACAATAAATACAATAAATAAACAAAATAAACACACACATGAATAAATAAAAATGAAATAATTATATTAATATTTACTTAAATATTCAGTCAAATAAATGAATAATTTACTTGTGGTTGTAAATAAATGTTTAAATTAATATTTACTTAAATATGTATTCATATAAATAAATGAACAGTGATTATGAGAGTCTCTGGTGTGTTTCACGTGAGCCGGATGTGGATCAGTTTCCGCTCCGTCACTCAGGAAGCTCCACTGCATCAGGACTTAATACACATGGTTTATATTATAAATACTCTGATGCCATCTAACCAATGAAAAGGCTAAAAAGCATATATAAATAATCTTATGCCAACAAAACAAATAAAATACAATATTATCTTGATAACATTTTTTTATATTTTGCAATAAAAAACATACAATTTCTTAAAATACAAAAAATCAATTTAATAAATTTTACAAAAAAAATAAAAACAATATATAAATAATAAATATCTAATATAAAAAGTTATAATATTATATCTTAATATAAATTCTAAATACATAAAAAATTCATATCTTAATATATATTCTACATTTGTAAAATATTTGGTGTCATTAAAATACATTAAATATTTTAATTAAACACAGCATAAATCAATTTTAAATACATGCAAAATGCAAAATACAAAATACATGCACACATGTGCATAAAATTTGAGGGAAAAAATGTGTTTAATTTATATTAACAAAGTCAATGCAAAAATCCTGATTGAAAAATAGAATAATTCATAAAGACTCAGACATGTTTGTGAGATTCACCCACATGAATTGCACAAACTGTCCCGGCGATCGATGAACTGAAAAGAAATACATGCAAACAAGAATGTCCTACTTGTCCTGGAACATGAACTGTTATTTCAGAGACTATTTGACGCTACAATTCCCCAAAACAGGTCAGATTCCTCTCATTTCGTTTTGTGTCTGATAATAGTTCTTTGTCACATCAACCTGTGTTCATTATGCAAGCGGCATCACAAAGCTGGAGGAAACTAAAGTGGGTCACTGGCTGCACAAACGCTTCTTCAACATCATAGCAATAAATGAATAAACTACAAACCACAGATGGACAGAAACTGGAAGCTGTAGATGCTATAGCACGGTGGAAAACCCTTTTGATGTTTATACGGGTAAAAGCCGATAAAACACCAACCAGTAGCTGTTCATAATGCTGTTTACTAAGGCAAAGGTCACTAGTATTAGTGCTTATACTGTACTTAATTGTGATATTACTTTTCTAGATGATCTCACTTACATGACACATCACATTTTCTTACCCTCATAATGCATTTGGTAAATTTCGACCCAGAAGAGATGCATTCGAATTTCTAGAAAACACATTGTTTTAGTTATGCAACAAAACTTTGTTTTAAAAAACTCTAAAAGACCCAAAAAACAAAAATATTATATATATATATATTTTTTTATAAGATATAACAACATAAAAAAAAATTTTGCGTTTTTGGGTCTTTTTGGCCCTGGTGTGTATGTATGGAACACCATTAGTGTCAAAAACACTTTCTGTTAAATTATCTATGAAGTTATATTAGCGTCAAAAACTTTTGTAAAATATATTAAGCCTTTTTTCCCCATGTCTCTCACAACTCTTGGAAAAATGTTTTTGTTGATGAACATTAATATGTATGTCTATTGATGAAGTAGTGCAGCATGAAAAACTGATGAATAAGAATTTCTATTAAAAAAACGTTCTCAGTAATAAAAAAAAAATATAAAAACTCCAAAAAACCCAAAAAACACACATCTTTTTTTTCATATTTTTTGCAGATTTTTCAAAATTTTTTTATTAATGATATAAAAACATTATAAAATAATTCCTCGTGTTTGGGTCTTTTTGACCTGGGTGTGTATGGAACACCATTAGTGTCAAAAACACTTTCTGTTAAATTATCTATTAAGTTATTTTAGTGTCAAAATATTTTTGTAATATATATTTTGCCTTTTTTCCACATCTCTCACTACTCTTGGAACTGAATGTTGTTGAACATTAACATGTACGATGAAGCAGTGCAGCAAGAAAAAAAAGATCACTTTTTTTTATCTGAAAGTGAAAGTTCATGCAAGTAAAATTAATGTACTCTGTTTGAAAGCTTTTCATAGTAATATTTATGTTTTGTTAGAAATATGTAGCTTTTATACTGTAAATGTGGCATGTTTTTAAGCAACCATGAGTTATAAATTCAAAAGAATTTAACTCTATTCATTCCATTGGGGTTAATACTGGAAATTCTCAGACTATATGTTTTTATAAATTCAATACAATGACATATTCAAATAAGACTTATCATCAATATATAAATATATATATAAATAGTTTTTTTTTTTTTTGGTGTTGTTCATGTGTATTTGAAACTAAAACAAAAAAAAGAATAAAAAAAACTTTATTAATCAAAAAGGAGTAAATGCAGAAATAGCATATGGTAGTATTCAAAACCTTGACATTTTTTTCAGATTCACTCATTAATGAATTATGTTTATGATAAGATACGACATGGTTTAAGTTGAAAATACACCGCTCAAAAAAATTAAAGGAACACATTTTAATCAGAGTATTGCATCAAGTTAATTAAATGATGTTTTATTAACAAGGTTCGGGAGGAGCACGTCAGATACTTAGCCTAATTAGCACAGGTGGAGCTCACTTAAGATAATCAACACTAGGACATAAATACAGCTGACTTACCCCTATCCAGATGACGGTTTATCAGCATTCGGTTTTTTGCACCTTTTGCCATTATATGGCAGACTCATCTTCTCTCATTTAGACGACGAGGTCTATATTGGGGATTTTTCAGTTCTCTGGCCAATCTGCCGGGCCCAGGATCGCTCCTTCTCCGCCAGACACCGCCGCGAGCTCCGAGCTCTATTGCAGCCACTGCTCTGCTCAACCAGCCACACGCTCCCCACGACGCCGAGGCTTAACCTCACATCTACCGGCGTCACGTCCAATTTTTCCCCGGCGTCCTTTTATCTAAAGGCTGTGCCTACAATTCCTCCAATCGGAAAGTGGACCGCACGTAATCCCGAGGCAAACAGCGATTAATTCCGACGCTCCGTCCTCGCGAAGGTAAACAAAGCGGATCTGTACAATCTAAGTTATTAGTCTCCAAGCAATCAGCCAAACCTCACTCCTAAATCCACAACAGCAGGGCGGCCAATATATCAGGCAAAACTCGCAAGGCCCTGAACTCGCCTCGCTCGACACCTCCATTGCCCCGCAGCACACAAAACCCGGCTCTCCTTAAGCGCGAGCTCGCAGCGGCAGGCTTCCAACGAGCCTGGGCCGCCCCGCCGATCTCACCGCAGCAAAGCCTCACTGGCTTCCCGCTTCAACTCAACCTTTTACCGTGGCTCATCCGGCCGCAGCGGCATCATGCAGCTCAAGCTCTTGCGCTAGCGGCACAGTAAGTGTTGCAAATACATTTTTAGGTAAGTCGCTAAAAGGTGTCATTGGTTGCTGAAAGTTGTTAAAGGGATAGTTCACCCAAAAATGAAAATTATGTCATTAATGACTCACCCTCATGTCGTTCCAAACCCGTGAGACCTCCGTTCATCCTCGGAACACAGTATAAGATATTTTAGATTTAGTCCGAGAGCTTTCTGTCCCTCCATTGAGAATGTATGTACGGTATACTGTCCACGTCCAGAAAGGTAATAAAAAGCATCTTCAAAGTAGTCCATGTGACATCAGAGGGTCCGTTAGAATTTTTTGAAGCATCGAAAATACATTTTGGTCCAAAAATATTAAAAACTACGACTTTATTCAGCATTGACTTCTCTCCCGGGTCTGTTGTGAGCGCGTTCACAGCACTGCAGTTTAGTGATATCCGGTTCGCGAACGAATCACTCGATGTAACCGGATCTTCTTGAACCAGTTCGGCAAATCGAACTGAATCGTTTGAAACGGTTCGCGTCAACAATAAGCATTAATCCACAAATGACTTAAGCTGTTAACTTTTTTAACATGGCTGACACTCCCTCTGAGTTCAAATAAACCAATATCCCGGAGTAATTCATTTACTCAAACACAGTACACGGACTGAACTGCTGTAAAGAGAGAACTGAAGATGAACACGAGCCGAGCCAGATAACGAACGAAACATTGACTCGTTCTCGAGTCAAGAACCGTTTCTGTCGGACGCGTGCGATTCGAGAACCGAGGAGCTGATGATACTGCGCATGCGTGAAGCAGACTGACACACAACGCGTCTGAACCGAACTGGTTCTTTTGGTGATTGATTCTGAACTGATTCTGTGCTAATGTTATGAGCGCGGGTAAACCGAAGGCTTGAATCAAGGGCAATCATCGCCAATGAAGTCATTACGTCGAACGCAAAAGAACTGGTGAACCGTTTTCGGCAACCGGTTTATTGAATCAAACTGTCCCAAAGAACCGGTTCGCGGAAAAGAACAGAACTTCCCATCACTACCGGTGATCCGAAAACCGATGCAACCGGTTCTTGACTCGAGAACGAGTCAATGTTTCGTTCGTTATCTGGCTCGGCTCGTGTTCATCTTCACTTCTCTCTTCACAGCAGTTCAGTCCGTGTACTGTTTGAGTAAATGAATTACTCCGGGATATTGGTTTATTTGAACTCAGAGGGAGTGTCAGCCATGTTAAAAAAGTTATCAGCTAAAGTCATTTGTGTGGATTAATGCTTATTGTTGACGCGAACCGTTTCAAACGATTCAGTTCGATTTGGTGAACTGGTTCAAGAAGATCCGGTACACATCGAGTGATTCGTTCGCGAACCGGGATATCACTAAACTGCAGTGCTGGTGAACGCGCTCTCAACAGACCCGGGAGAGAAGTCAATGCTGAATAAAGTCGTAGTTTTTGATATTTTGGACCAAAATGTATTTTCGATGCTTCAAAAAATTCTAACGGACCCTCTGATGTCACATGGACTACTTTGAAGATGTTTTTATTACCTTTCTGGACGTGGACAGTATACCGTACAAACATTCTCAGTGGAGGGACAGAAAGCTCTCGGACTAAATCTAAAATATCTTATACTGTGTTCCGAAGATGAATGGACTCACCACTTTTTCACAACAACATGATGATTAATCAATAATCACATAATTTTCATTTTTGGGTGAACTATCCCTTTAAAGACGTTGTGACACGAGGATCTTGATATTATTTTCAGCCACATCGCAAACTGCATAGAATACAAATAAATTTCTAAGATTTTCTTAATTTCGCGAGTATTTTTTTCCTGTATTTTAAATTCACTACACTTTTAAATTATTATTTTACCATTTTAATGAAATATATATTTGTATTTTATTATTTACTTTAACGGTATTTTATTTATTGAGAATATTATTTAACATTATGTAATTACATTTTTGTAAATATTACTTGTTAGAAAAAGTTTTTATTTACAGTACTTATTATTATTATTATTATTATTATTATTATTATTATTATTATTATTATATATAGCGAAACTACAATCACTTCAGCAACATGAACCGTTTTTTGTGACACCAGTAAAAACAAAGCAGTAAACCTGAAGCTGAGAGAGTCTGAAAATCACCTGATCACCGAGCAATGGCAGAATCAGATGCACAGCAGTGTTTGCATCTGTTTTTGGCTGCCAGGTCTTTGTTTTTGAGAATATCCACTGTTAAAGGTGCGATAATTGCGAGTGTGTTTGAGCGATCGTCCTCTGCATGTGCCGCATAATTAAGCACTGAGCGTAATTACACTTGTTTCTCATTATCCTCAAGGCCAGTTCAGGATCTTTCTAATTAAAAAAAGCTGAGATGAGAACTGAGACGAGCGACATTAATACACGTTCATCCACAAAACATCACATGGAAATGCCTGACAGTCCAGCGAATCTCCGGCATGCTCATGAAACAATTCATTACAATTGTTTTAGTGCAGGAAACATTGTACAAAAGACACAATAAAAAGATTCAGAGGAGTAAAATGTTTTATTATTTTATTAACATTTCCATTACATTTATCCAATTGGCAGACATGTTAACCAAAGCTTTGTGGGCTACAATAATACTTTTTCATTAATTATTTAATTTGTAATTTATTTTATTAGATAATTTTGGTAATTTATTTAATTGTATTATTTTTATTTAATTCTATTTTATTTAATTTTATAATATTTTAATTAATTTATCATTTTATATTATTTTAATTAAATGCATTATGATTTTTCTCTTACATTTACACCAGATTTATCAATCAGACATTTGAATAAATTGATTCAGTAGAGTAAAGGTGAATTTCAAGAATATGCCAAGATCTCACTCCAAAACCATTACATTTTACTTTAAAAACAGTCAAAAAAAAAAAAGTGATGGTCCTAAAATGGGTTTGTTTTTAATGACAAGAGTCTTCACGAAAATGTCACAATGCAAAAATGTTTTAATGGTGCTAAAATGGGTTACAGTTTTTTAATGTAATGTAATTTCTTTCTTTCGATTTTAAGTGAAAAACAACATGTGCTTGAGATTCACCTGTGTAATATTGAAATATAAGAGACCGTCCTGATGAACAGCATGTGCGCTGAACTATGATTCATTTCAGCAGAATTTACCTGAGGAGAGGTTAAATGAGACGAGGCTATAAATACAACACGAAGAACAAGAAAAGAGTCTGAAGAAGCTGTAAAACAGGCAGAAACATGAATGATGAGCCATTCAATCAAACCGCAAACCCGTTCCTTTAATTAACCAGCACGCCACAAAAAGGGATGTTCTTCCTCAGTGTTTTCCTGTCGCTTTGCAGTACAAATATCTAAATATTCTTAAATCAAGATTATTTACTGGAGATGCAAATTGACATGAGATAAGAAGTCTAACTTATGCTTAAAACAAGAACAAATATCTGTCCAAGAGGTAAGAAAAATACGTTTTCAAAAAAAAGAAAAAATCCCTTTTTGCAGTGAAACAGTATTTTTAAGAGCATCTATAATTTTTTTAGAATTTTATTTAAATTTTTTATTAATATTTACTTAAACGAACAGCTCATTCAAAAATGAAACTTCGACCAATAAACAAATATATAAATGTCTACTTTTATGGTATTTTTGTCTTTATTATAGACATGGTATAAGTCAGGGTTATTATAGTTAACTAACTAAAACAAAACCAAAAATGTTGTTACCTGAAATAAAATAACTGTAAAACATTAAAAAAAATGTAGTTTAAATAAAACATGAAATAAAATAACTAAAATGAAACATTTAAAATCATATCCTATAAAAAAAAAAAAATTTCAATTTTTTTTTTTTTTTTGAAAAAATATTTCAATTTTTTTTTTTTTTTTTAGTTTAACTTGACATTGAAATAAACTAAAACTGAAATATAATAAATAAATAAAAACTCTATACAATATATATTATATTATATTATATTATATTATATTATATTATATTATATTATATTATATTATATTATATTATATTATATTATATAAAGCAACCTAATTTAAAAGCTAAAAAAACTAAATTACTAAAACTTTAATTTCCTAATTTTACCTAAATTAAAATGGAAACTGAAAATATAAAAACTAGTGCTGTCAAACGATTAATCCCATCCAAAATAAAAGTTTTTGTTTACATAATATATGTGTGTATATTGTGTATATTTATTATGTATATATAAATATAAACACATGCAAATATTTAAGATTTTTTTATATATATATTAAATATATTTTTATATAATATAAAATATAAGAATATAAATATATAAATGTATATACATGTAAATATTCTCAAGATATATACTGTATGCGTGTGTATTTATATATACATAATAAATATACACAGTACACATACATATATATATATATATATATAAATGTGAACATCGTTTGACAGCACTAACAAAAATATAACCGAATTCTAAATATTAATAAAAGCTATAATGGTATCTCGATACTAAAATATCACAGTTACAAGCTAAAAAAAATCTTTAAAAAGCAATTTACATGCAACAAGATTAAGATATAGATATTAAATATTATATAATATTTGATCACACAGGATGTATTTTCTTTAAGATGTATGAAAATCATTAGATGTGTCTGAAATGCATAAGCGTTATCTGGCATATTAGACTGAAATAACATAAGAGCAAGTAAATAAATATTTAATCTTCGACTCGAATAACTCCAGAAGATGTCGCGGTGTCCTCCAGCGAACGCGCCGCGTTAAACACCTCGTTAACATCCATCTAAAGTGGAAATGAGACGGGGAGACCAGGTTAAAATGACCGGAGACGCTGAGAAAGGAGTCACTCATCCATTCCTGTTTCTCCTTTAATAACTTCATCTCTCTGCTCATATCAGAGAAAAAAAACACAGAATCAAACCTGACAGGCCAAGCATTTTCATTATAGAAATAGTTACTTTAAAATATGGCGGGCGATAAATGTGGGATATTCATATTGAATTTCATTTTATTATTAATGTAGACAAGAATTAAATGCATTAAAGGGGTAATAGAATATAATTACTGTATTTTTGGTGATTACGTTATATCATTTGTGCATTTATGCTAAATGTAGTTAGACTACTGTTTTTCACACAAATACGTAGAAACCCTATAATAACAGGGGTTTTCAAAGTCACTGGGCTGCAGCTAAATTTGCGTTTTAATGACACACACACAGTTCAGTCTAGGGCTGCATGATATATAGCCTGCCAACATTAATTATGAACTGCAATATTCTTAGTGCGATTTTTGAATCTCAATTAAGTCGTGCATGAGTTGTAATGACATTACAACATTATTAATGAGAAGAAACTCGCTCACTTCACTGTGCTGTGTTCTGCATGAGAGTGCATACATCGGAAAATTCAAATGTTACGAAAACTGTCTCAAGTAGGTTATGTTCATTCAGTTCTATTGTCTGTTTGAACTCGGTGCTGTATTCGTTCCTTCATATGCATTTGGCTACAGACCAATAAGGAAACGGTCTGTAAAAAGCATTTCACATGTGAGAAGGGCACACACACGGGGTTAATTGCAACACTACAGGATTGAAACATTTCCACTTAACAAAACTGACAAAAATTCGTATTATTTCCTTCCCATATCAATTTTATATAAGGAAAAAAAAATATTCCAGTTCAAAAATCTTTTGAAGATATTGCTGAACATTTATTTAACCATTGCAAAATTAAATTTCTGGCTGAAGTAGGCTAAATTTGTCATCTTTGTTTTTAGTGTTTATTTAAAATGAGACACATCTGTTTTTTATATTATTTTATTTTATTTTTTTACCTATTTTACGATTATTTTAATCTCCAAAAGGTTTTAGACAGTTCTGCTTTGCTTCTTATGCTTTGCTAAAACGTGTTGGGTTGTGCTTTGCTCTCATCTACACACCCACACTCATACTCACACTCACACTGACACTGACACACCCATAAACACACCCACACTCACACTCATACTCACACCCATACTCACACTCTCACATTCACACTCACACTCACACTCACACACCCATAAACACACCCACACCCACACTCACACTCACACTGACACTCATACACTCACACTCACACTCACACACCCATAAACACACCCACACTCACACTCATACACTCACACTCATACTCACACTCACACACACACACACACACACACACACACCCATAAACACACTCATACACTCACACTCACACACCCATAAACACACCCACACTCATACTCACACTCATACACTCACACCCACACTCACACTCATACACTCACACTCATACACTCACACACACACACCCATAAACACACTCATACACTCACACTCACACACCCATAAACACACCCACACCCACACTCATACTCACACTCACACTCATACTCACACTCACACTCATACACTCACACTCCCATAAACACACCCACACTCACACTCATACACTCACACTCATACACCCATAAACACACCCACACTCATACTCACACTCACACTCATACACTCACACCCACACTCATACACTCACACACCCATAAACACACCCACACCCACACTCACACTCATACACTCACACACTCACACCCATAAACACACTCACACTCACACCCACACTCCCACTCACACACACACACTCACATCCACACCCACACTCATACTCACACTCACACTCATACTCACACTCACACACTCACACTCCCATAAACACACCCACACTCACACTCATACACTCACACTCACACACCCATAAACACACCCTCACACTCATACACTCACACTCACACACCCATAAACACACCCACACCCACACTCATACTCACACTCATACACTCACACTCACACACCCATAAACACACCCACACTCATACTCACACTCACACTCATACACTCACACCCACACTCATACACTCACACACCCATAAACACACCCACACCCACACTCACACTCATACACTCACACTCACACTGACACTCATACTCACACACCCATAAACACACTCACACTCACACCCACACTCCCACTCACACACACACACTCACATCCACACCCACACTCATACACTCACACTCATACACTCACACTCACACACCCATAAACACACCCACACCCACACTCATACTCACACTCATACACTCACACTCACACACCCATAAACACACCCACACTCATACTCACACTCACACTCATACACTCACACCCACACACCCATAAACACACCCACACCCACACCCACACTCATACTCACACTCATACACTCACACTCATACACTCACACTCACACACCCATAAACACACTCACACTCACACCCACACTCCCACTCACACACACACACTCACATCCACACTCACGCTCATACTCACACTCACACTCATACACTCACACACCCATAAACACACCCACACTCACACTCATACACTCACACTCACACTGACACTCATACACTCACACACCCATAAACACACTCACACTCACACCCACACTCCCACTCACACACACACACTCACATCCACACTCACACCCACACTCTCACACACACCCACACACTTACACTCAAACACACACCCACACTCACACTCAAACACACATACACACTTACACTCACACACACACCTACACACTTACACTCAAACACACACCCACACTTACACTCAAACACACACACACACACACACTTACACTCAAACACACACCCACACTCGTACTCACATTCACACTCAAACACACACCCACACTCACACTCATACACACATACACACACACACTCACTCATACACACACCCACACTCACACTCTCACACACACACACACCCACACACTTACACTCATACACACACCCACACTCACACTCAAACACACACCCACACTCGTACTCACATTCACACTCAAACAAACACACACACACACACACACACACACACACACACACATATACACTCACACTCACACACATATATACACTCACACAAACACTCAGTCACTCACTCACACACACACATACTCACACTCACTCACTCACACACACACCTGTTTATGTAAACCATGCAGCGTCGCTGATGGCGAAAGTGTTCACATGGGTGCAATATATTTACAACACTTGATTGGAATGCGTCGCCTTCGCCAATTAGCCAAACGGCAATTACAGCACATTTCAGGGTAACATTACATTTCACTCATATCCTAAAATCATAATGCTATTATGAGAACATCAAGCAATTTAGACCACAACATGAGCGTTTGTGCGCGCAAACCAAACTCCCACGAGGAAGCGATGACGCGGTGAGCGTCCAAATGCAGAATTATGGGAAAACAAACTGTGTGACCCAATAATATTCACCATCGACCAATGGGATTCAAGTTTGGAGATGCTGTAACCACGGAGACTAGAACTGGGTTGTTGCTATACCGACACATAGGCCTATAAAAGATCCAATCATGTCAGGAAATACAATAAATGAAACACAATAAACAAGGAAAACTCAACAATGTCATCCAAATGCAGTGTGATTTAAAAAAAAAAAAAAACTACTTATACAGCAAAACCTGACAATAAGCCACTGCATGCGGCACATTCACTCGTTTCCTGATCGATTTGGCTCTGCACAGGGCAAATCACATGTGAGATCGGCCGATTATAAATCTAATAATTATAATTCACACAAAGCGGCCCATCAGCACAAAGCCAAATATTAATAATTCATGAAGGAGAGAATGTGGTTGGAGGATATAATGGCTCACACAGGTCTCTCGCCCGCTCTCTCTCTCTCTCTCTCTCTCCAGCTCCAGACCATCATTAACTTATGAAACGTGACACATTAACATCATATTATGTAATATGCACATTTCTATAGAAGGATGTGTGGAAAAATCTTTTAAAAAAAACTAGTTATGAATGTAAAATAATTCTTTTTTGCATTACTGTAATGAGAATCTGATATTTAAATGTGCTTAATCATTAAAAATAATATCAGAAATGCAAATATATAAGCAATAAAATAAAATAAATTAGTTAAATATATATGCTACCAGTGAAAAGTTTTCTTTGTGAATATCTGTTAAGCAGTAATTTATTTCTGTGATGCGCAGCTGTATTTTCAGCATCATTACTCCAGTCTTCAGTGTCACATGATCTTCAGAAATCATTCTAATATGATGATTCGCTGCTCAGAAAACATTTCTGATTATTATCAATGTTGAAAACAGTTGTGCTGCACAGTATTTTTTGAGAAAACTGTGATACATTTTATTTTTCAGGATTCACAAACTTTTGTAATATTATAAATGTCTTCACTGTCACTTTTGATCAATTTCATGCATCTTTGATGAATAAATGTATGAAATAATTATTATTATTTTTAATTTAATACATTTTAACACTGATAATGATCAGAAATGTTTCTTGAGCAGCAAATCATCATATTAGAATGATTTCTGAAGATCATGTGACACTGAAGACTGGAGTAATGATGCTGAAAATACAGCTGCACATCACAGAAATAAATTACAGTTTAACAGAGATTCACATTGAAAGCAGATATTTTAAAAAGTAAAAATATTTAAAAAATTTTACTTAATTTTTGATCACATATATGCAGCCCTGGTGTGCAGAAGAGACTTCTTATATGATCTTACAGACTCTAAACCTGTAAATATTATATCAGTTCATATGAAAGTCACTTTACATTTGTTTTACGCACCTCTTGGTGTATCTTGCCATGTTCCAAGTGATGTACTCGATACGTGCTCTGGTGGGAGGAACTGGTTCAGGTTGATGATGGCGGGGGTAAAACTCCTCACTTAGGATCTTCTTATGCTTCCGCTTCTCTCGTTTCTGACAAAATCAAAACCACCAAACTAACAATCATCACACTGATTCCAACAGTTTAACCTCAACTTCTAACAAAAGTTTTGTTAAAAGTAATTTTTTTTCCCTAATTTATAAATGAAAAAAAAACAAAGATGTTTCAGAAGAAAATACTTTTTCAGTCTTACTACTTCAGAGTTTCACATTTAATTCAGTGTGATGATTCTTTGTAATTACTAGCAATTTCTGAATGAAAATTGTTTCAAAGTGAGTGTGCCTGGTGCGTATGTGAGTGCGCGTGAGTGTGTGTGTGTGTGCGTGTGTGTGTGTGCGAGTGCGCGTGAGTGCGAGTGCATGTGTGTGTGAGTGTGCATGTGGAGTGTGTGTGTGCATGAGTGTATGTGTGCGTGTGTGTGATTGTTCGTGTGTGTGTGTGGAGTGCGTGAGTGTGTGTGTGTGTGTGTGTGCGGAGTGCATGAGTGTGTGTGTGTGTGTGCCTAGATCATATGCATTTATTCATAAAAACACAACTTTGACAATCATTTTCTCTCTTTTCTAAAATGCAAAATTAAATAATGTATCAGAATTAATAAATACTACATTTTTACTTTGAAGAACATCAGATATTACTTGAAAATAAACCCAAAATGTTGCAGCAACGTATATATATATCATATACAAGTATCATATACAGTATATTGCCAGGGCACTACATTTTCATAAGCAAATTTCTACACTATTAATATGTTTGAATGCATAAATCATATGCATTTTTATCATGGAGAAACAACTTTTACTTCCTTTTTTAAATGCTGATTTAAATAATGATTTGGAATTAATAAATACTGCTTTTTTACTCTAAAGAAAATCAGATATTGTAAAAGAAAAAGTTACAAAATCAAATGTTCATCAAAGGTTTGCCAGGATGCTAGAATTTCGAAATCACATATCTATACCAATAATTAAATAATGAATTAGAATGCATAAGAAACGTTATATTGTGTAGACATGTAGTGGACGATGACTCAAACCCACGTCCTCCTGCTCCTCTATAGGGAGCCATGACTAATCCACGAAGAACACTAGTAAGACATTATCTGTCCGTCGCACACGTGAATGATGTGTGCTTTACACACTCAATCCTTGGGCCACATTTACACGTGCTGCTGAATGACTCCAGCGTTCACAGAAATCATTCTGCAGCCGACCGAGTCCTCCTGCGGCCCACAATGCCGTCTGCCTCCCACACACACACACACACACACTCCACTGGAGGCCACTGACAAACAAACACACACAGATAGTTTATGCTGGAGGTCAGAGTGCTCACAAACACACATGCACTTCACACACAAACTGCACACGTGTTACGACTGCATGGTCCGGCGCGCTAAACAAGCATGTGGAGTTAATTAGATCGCATTCTTAGCATGTAATGCACCTCATTTGGGTCATTAAGGCTCTTTTGTCACATGCTTTTATCTGTACGGAAAATATACAGTGAATCACACACTGAAACAAAGCAACACAAGCACATGTGTTTTCAACCTGTCATTCCAAACTGTCATGCTACAGTCTCAAACTTTGACTCAAACTTCTATTTGGGTCTTTGTTCTGTTGTATCTGGTGACAGCCAACGTGAGAGATGGGAAATGTGGACAGTAGCTTCTACTCAAAAACATCAGTGAAGAGTGCATGTGCGTTTCTTCATGTGTGCAGTTCTGTTGTATTTATAGCAAGTGCATTCGATGCTAAAAGTGTTCTTGTGAAGCACACCGAGTGCATGCATTAGATTTTGTGAAGGAAATTAATACTTTTATTCAGCAAGGAAGAATCATTTTGATCAAAAGTGCCAGTAAATACATTTATAATGTTACAAAAGATTTCTATTTCAGGTTGTTCTTTTGAACTTTATATTCATTTAAGAATCTTGAGAATTAAAATGTATCACGGGTTTCTGCAAAAACTAATAATGTTCAGGTATGTTTTTTGAGCAGTAAATCAGCATATAAGAATGATTTCTGAAGGATCCTGTGACACTGAAGAAAATTCAGATTTGTTCACAGCAATAAGTTACATTTAACAGATATCCACATAGAAAAGAATAGAATTTTTTTTTTTTTTTACAATTTAACTGTATTTTTGATCAAATACATGCAGTCTAAAAAAGACTCTTAAAAAACATACCAAACCTCAAACTTTTAAAATTTAATGCACATGAAAAGCTAAAAATGGTGGTGTTCGCAACACAACGTGACAGTCCAACAAAATATTTAATGTGAAATCATTCAAGGTGATATGATGCAGTGATAATTAATATTAATAAGGCAATAATGCAAAAAAAAAAAATGTAACAAATAGGCCTCATTTAGTATCTCATAATTATGGCTTAGTATCTCATAATTTGTACTTGGTCATAATTACGACTTAGCATCTCATAACTTAGACTTTTTATCATAATTATGACTTAGTATCACAAAATGTAAACTTTTATGTCATAATTATGACTTTGTATCTAATAATTTGGACTATTTATGTCATAATGTCTCAGTATCTCATAATTTTTACTTTGTCATAATTACGACTTAGCATCTCATAACTTAGACTTTATCATAATTATGACTTAGTGTCACAAAATGTAAACTTCTGTCATAATTATGACTTAGTATCTCATAATTTGGACTATTTATCATAATTATGACTTAGTATTTCATAATTTTGACTTTTTATGTAATATTTATAACTATTAAAATTCTTTAGTTTTATGCGTTACATTTTTTTCCTTTGTCCAGCGTACAAAATATGTTTTTCAAAGTTTGTCCTTATAAAATGAATAAACTGATCAGTAACTTGTTTTACAATCAATATTACAGATCTACAGATCTGATTTATCTTTATGCAAAGTATAATTTCCTCCTGATTTTGGGGTGAAATGGAGGACGCAGAGATTCTGGAAGGGGAAATACTGGATCTCACCTTGACAAGGTTGAGGATGATGATTGGCGATCCAAACCTCTGCAGCATCTGATCGAAGTGAAGAGGAGCGATGTGAGCGTACAGGTCGGCCTGGTCCACTGAGAGAGAGAAAAAGAGCATTTTAATAAGAACAGCTCTTTACAGAAGTTATTCACAGTCATAAGATTCATGGTCAGGATGACATGAATTCAGAGTCATTTTAAAGCAAATGAGATCACATTTCACACCATGTGTCAAATTACCAAAAACATCAAATATAAAAAATAGTTTTCAGCTAGATTTGTCTGCATTTGATTTTTATTTCCATATCTGCTTCTAAAGGCATTTCATGGTACAGATCATATTCAAACATTTAATAAAATTCTCATAAAAAGGTTCAATTCTGTGCAACTTGACAAATGAAAAAAATATTCCTCAGTTTTATGTGTGATAAAAATTGCAAATGTTTTCCTGGGTGCTGCTAAATGTGTTCTTCAAAGTCCAGCTGATGCCAGTGATAATATATCAATCAGCTCTTTAAAATAAAAAGTAAAAAATAGTAACTAGTAAAAAAATAGTAAATAGTAATAATTTATTACTTTGTCATTATGATATGACATTATGACTTTTTATAGAATAATTATGACCTTTTTGTCCTCACCTAGCATCTCATTTTTAAATTTTTATCTCAGTCATGACTAAGTTAATAATAATGATTGTCAAAATTGACTTTTTACACCAGAATTAAAACGTACTAAGTAAAATGACGTAACATTATATGTTTAGATAAAAGATTGAAATTATGAGACAAGTCATAAGGATGACACATTAACTTTTTGTTTTAATTATGGCTTAGCATATCATAATTTGGCTTATGTCATAACGACGAAGTATCTCATAATATTGACTTTTTACGGCATAATTACAACTAAGCATCTTACATTTTTAACTTTAAAATTTTGACTTAGTATCTCATAATTTTGACTTTTTGTTTTAATTATGGCTTAGCATATCATAATTTGGCTAATGTCATAACGACGAAGTATCTCATAATATTGACTTTTACGGCATAATTACAACTAAGCATCTTACATTTTTAACCTTTATGTCACAATTTTGACTTAGTATCTCATAATTTTGACTTTTTGTTTTAATTATGGCTTAGCATCTCATAATTTGACTTATGTCATAAAGACTAAGTATCTCATAATATTGTCTTTTTACAAATCTTAATTACAACTTAGCATCTTACATTTTTGAGTTTGTCACAATTTTGACTTAGTATCTCATAATTTTGACTTTTAAATTATGGCTTAGCATCTCATAATTTGGCTTATGTCATAACGACTAAGTATCTCATAATATTGACATTTACGTCATAATAACAACTAAGCATCTTACATTTTTGACTTTTATGTCACAATTTTGACTTAGTATCATACAATTTAGCTTTTTATGGAATAACAGCTAAGTACCTCATAATATTGACTTTTTCATAATCATAATTATGACTTAGCATTTTACATTTTTGACTTTCATGTTATAATTATGACTTAGTATCTCATAATTTTAATTTTCTATCATAATTATGACTTAGAATAACAAAATTGTTACTTAGTGTCAATCATGACTTTGTAATTTTGACGTCATATTTTTGATTATTTGTTCTTACTTGAAATGGGCTTTCATATGAACATGACATGAACCATTTAAGACAAATCAATGTGCACTATGTGGGTCATAAGTCTGTGCTGAACAGCAGGCTACAATCTGTGCAGTTACAAACCTATAAACAGATTACAGCACAACACACAAAACACTCCTGAAAGTAGGTTATGAGAACAAGGTTCTCTCGCATACACAAATCTCCCTTTTACATGGATTCATTAACACCACACAAAGGGTATTCAAAGTCAACATAATCAAATGCTTGAGCACTGAAAAGTCCTTCAGAAGGTCAGACAAAGCTCATGGAGATGGTAGCATGACACATGCTAGTGATGAAAGAGAAAAACTGTGTCTAATCTTCTCGCAGCACCCCAAACAATCAACGAAAGAGGGCCGAGACTCGAGCCTTGCGTAACAACTTCTCTCCTGTTTTTGTTTAGTAGAAAATCGATATCTGTTATCCTGGAAGCCCTTTGTGTGAGTGCTGTTTTAAACCTATATCAAACTGACCTAATTACAGAAAACATTCTTCATGAACCCTCATCATCTTCTGACAGAAGGACATTGCATCAAGCAAATTGCATAATGTATTAGAAAGATGAGTAAGTGCAGAGGATGATGAGTCTGGAAATGAAGAAAATCACATTCAATTTATCATAACTAAGAACTTAGGGTCATATCCGAGTGTCATTTTTTTTGTGATCAAAATTTTTATTCAGATTTAATTTCACTTTCAGAAACAAATCACAGTTCACAGTTCAAAAGAAACCATGCCATAAAGCCGTCCACTTGTACAGAGAAAGAGAAAAAAAATGGAAGTCAGAAAAGTCAGAAAAGCATAGTAGGGATGTCAACTTTTCAGCCTATCTAGCAACATCTCAGCAACATTTGTCCAACTCCGAATAGAGTTGTCCTTTGCGCCATAGACCTGGCAGTGGTACCTTCCAGCAAGACAATGTCTCTGAAGTATGATAGCCAAGTGAAAGTTATGGAAGTGGATGGTTCTATCCATAATTTCAAAATAGTATTTTTGGCAGCAGTACTTGCAGCTGATAAAGTCCTTTTTTGATGAACATTCAACTGGAGACTGGAATCGCCTAACAATAGAAAAAATAAGGGATCTCGAGGTACATCTAAGTGCATGAAATCTGAAAGAACGGAACATACAGTTTTCCAAAAAAGGACCCACCAATGGGCATTCCCAAAACATGTGCAAGTAAGAGCCTACTGTAGATTTATTACATAAATGATAGTAAGGATCAGATCTAACCTTCATCTTGTATAGTACACTGGGAGTGAAATAGGCTCTATTAATACATTTATAATAAACAAAAATTAGGGGACTTATGAGGATAGTTGCATCTGGAAGTATAAGGGAACAACAACAAGAACAGAACAGAAAGGCAGTAAGCAGAGAGTGAGAACAAACTCTCCTACCTGCCATCACAACAACCTCGTCTGGATACGTGGCCAACATAACAGAGGATCACCCGAGTCCCAAGGTATCCAACTCGGTATCACAGTACACTAAAGTAGTACTCAGGATAGTCGAGGTATCAATCTAAATCTAATATCAGTCTAAGATAAAATGAGGTATGAGGTACTAGGATAAAAGTCATTATTATGACATAAAAAGGCATAATTATATTATTAAGTCAAAATTATGAGATACCAAGCCATCTTTCAGAGACAAAAGTCAATATTATGGCATAAAAGCCATAATTATAATATTAAGTCAAAATTATGAGATTCTAGTCAAAATTATGAAATTAAAGTCATTATGACATGAAAAAATAGGTATGAGGTAATACGATGAGATAAAAGTCATTATTATTACATAAAAGGCATAATTATAATATTAAGTTAAAATTATGAGATACTGAGTCATCATTATGAGATAAATTCATTATTATGGCATGAAAAGACATAATAAGTCAAAACTATGAGATACCAAGTCATCATTGAGATAAAAGTCATTATTATGACATGAAAAGTCAATTATAATACTAAGTCAGAATTTATAAGTCAACAAAGTCATAACTATGAAATAAGTCATGATTATGACAAAATTACATAATTATGATATTAAGTCAAAATTATGAGAAACCAAGCCATCTTTCATAGACAAAAGTCATTATTATGGCATAAAAGCCACAATTATAATATTAAGTCAAAATTATGAGATACTAAGTCATAATTATGGAATTAAAGTCATTATGACATGAAAAGGCCTAATTATGATATTAAGTCAAAATTGAGATACAGGTACTAAATCATTGAGAGATAACAAGTCATCTTTCAGAGACAAAAGTCATTATGGCATAAAATAACAATTATGATATCAAGGTGAAATTATGAGATACTAAGTTGTCATTATAAGATAAAGGTCATTATTATGACAGTTATTTACAATATTGAATCAAAATTGACAGTAATTCATCATTATAAAATAAAAGTTTTGATATTATATGTCATAATTATGAGATACTAAGTCGTAATTATAAGATAAAGTCAAAAAATTGTTACAGAAATAAAAAATCATAATTATGACAAAAAAAATCAAATTATAACTTAATTATGTCATATTTGAATGTGACAATGTCCTGCCAATAACAAACTGCAGCTGTGAAATGTTTTCAAAGCACTGATGCATCACAAGTACGACAGAATTTGTGTTGGACAGGAATTTTCTATTTGAAGCAAAACGACCATGTCAAACCCGAGCAAACACGCACAGTTGAGGACGCTGGTGGTAACCAATTTAAGATAAGCAGCGAGCGCACAGCTGGATCAGCGTGAGCCGCTGTACATATGAAATGTCATCTTGCTATGGCTGAGAAGCGGTGAAATGGGTTCAGCAGTAACAAGATAGAGATAAAGTAAGAAAATAAGAGATACCCACACACCCCCCATAATATCACATCACAAAAAGAAAAATCCTAAAACACCTAAAAAAAACCAGGAAAAACAAATAATGTTCTGGCAGAGGTGAACTTAGAAAGAACTAAAAGAACTAAAAACTTAGGTGACGCATATATCCAAGTGGATATAAGAAAACTCTCAAAGAAGAAACTTCACTACATTAAACTGGGCCAGAATGCCTCCTGAAGGAAAAAACTGCTCGTATCAAGCTGGTTTCTGGAACACGGTAACTGACTTGTAGCTGGTTCAAGGTGATCTAGCAGGTCATCAGAAGTAAAATAATAAAATATAATAAAATAAAATTCTGCAGAAGGGTACACAATAAAATATAAAATAATAATAAAAACACTATTAACTACTCTGCAGAAGGGTACAAAATAAAAAAAATACAAATTTAAAATAACAATTAAAAAATAAGAAGGTTTAAAAAAAAGAAGCATAAAAAAATAAAAGGTTTAAACTGTTTTGCAGAAGGTAGAGGAAAAAAATAAAAAATAAGCATAGGTTTTAACTATATTAAATAATAAAAATAAGTTTTAACTGTATTTGTAACTGTACAAAATAAAATAGAATACATAAATAGATACATTTTAAACAATTTAGTATTTTGCACCATGGTATGTGGAAAACAACTGTAAAACTAGATTCTAGAAAACTATATTCACTGTCATGAATAAAATTAAATAGATTTTAACTATATTTTGCTGCAAAATTAAAAAATTAAAAAAAATAAAAAAAAAAAACAATACATAATTAATAAGTATTAAACTATAATCCATATTGAAAAACAAAATACAAAAACAAAAAAACAAAAAAAGTAAACATTAAGAAAAAAACTAATTAAATGTATTAAAATTTATAAAAGTAGAAATTAATAAACAAAATAAAATAATAAAATAAAATTCGATTTTAGCTGCGTTTTGCAGCATGGCATGTGTTTAGCTCACACCCATGATAAATCAACAGTCCAGACTCACACACACACACACACACACACACACACACATGAATGTGCATCAGTGTGAAACGGGCGCAGACTTTGTTTTGTCTGACTTTGGGGTCAGAGACAGTTCATCTATATAAACCGGGATCATGAAAACATCCGTATGCAAAATCTGGCATTTCAGGGTCTGACTGGATGTTTTTATACAGGACACACTTTCTGAATGTTCAAATCTAACATTGCACATTTAAACAACCTATTAATGTCCGTAGCTTTGAGTTCTGAAAAAAATTCCAAACAAACCTCTAGCAGATAAATGCATTTAAACACAGCCTTTCTCTTCTAGAAAGTATCCCTCCCTGTCCTGAAGGAGGGTGAAGGCTAAGTTTTGAGCTGATACACAGGAAGTAGTGGTGAGGTTATGGACAGGAAGTGGATCTTAATTAAATAACAAAAAATATTTAATTAAATTTAATAAAATGTAAAAAATAAAATAAAAAACATTAAAACATGGGGTATTGAAAATCAAAGACATATAAAACGAAATAAGCAGCTTTTAATTAAAAAAAAAAAAAAAAAAAAAAAAAAAAAAAAAAAAAAAAAACTAAAAATAAATAATATTTAATAATGGAAATTGAAATAAGTAAAGTTAGAAATGTAAATTAAAAAAATCTATTAAATTTATTAAAATAAAGTTAAATAAAACCAAAACATTTAATTAAACTTAATAAAATTGAAAAATTATATTAAATAAAAAAAATGTAAATAAAAAAAAATTTAATATACATGAAAGCTATATAAATTATATAAAACCCTGAGTTTTATATAAATTTTATCAAAAATTGAGTTTTTTTGGGCAGCCTAGTGATTTGACATACTACTTTTTGCATATTTTATGACATAAAATTCAGACATGGGTTGTGTTTTTACGGTGCTAAAAATAAAAACAAATAAAATAATATCTGATAGAGAAGTACACATATTCAGGCACATATTCATTTATCAAAGATAAATGATCAAAGATTTATAAATAACACTTACATAAGTACAACGTTCCCTTAAGTAGCTTCAACACAATTACACAGACTTTAGTAAGTATCCTGTAGTGAAATACTTTCTCAAAGACAGCTTGCCTGTAGTTTAATCATTAAACGAGCAGCTGAAATACGTCAGTATCTTCCCCATCATAAAGCATCACAGAGAGCTTAGTGAAGCTTTAACGGCCGACAGCTTTAGAGCAAACGAACGTTACATAATCACACCTGAACACACAGAGATAAATACAGAAGAAGGACGGCTCGTGTTGGACAAACGGCGTACAAAAGAGCACATGGTCCGTACCTCACAGTTGGCTCCTCGCTTGAGGAATCGTGTCCCGGCGAAGCGGCTGGAGCGACGGGCGATGAGCGTGACATACACCGGCCGACCGTAGATCAACAGCTCTGAGCGCCAGCGTTAAAGAACATCTGATATCAACACGCAACAAAGAAATCTGGAGTATAGAGCCACTGTAAATAAAAATAACAAACTATGAAAAATAACATAAGTGGGTTTTAACTCTATTTTGCAGAATTGTTTTTATTATTAATTAAATTAATTAAAATTAGTGCTGTCAAACGATTAATCACAATTAATCGCATCCAAAATAGAAGTTTTTGTTTATGTATGTGTACTATGTATATTTATTATGTATATATAAATACACACACACACACACACACACACACACACACATAGTATATTTAGAAAATATTTACATGTATCTACATTTATATTCTTATGTTATATTTTTCTTAAATATACACATGCATGTGTTTGTATATACAAATATACACAGTATTCACACACATATATTATGTGAAAAAAAAAACTTTTATTTTGGATGAAATTTAAAAAGTACCAATTATTAGAATCAAATAATACAATTAGAGTTTTCTAAATACACTTACTTCTCTACTTTAGTATACAAACAGCAATTACTAGGACATCCAAATACTTCATTCAGACTTCAAACTGTAATTGAGTTTTCGGACAGCCTAGTGATTTAACATGCTACGTTTCGCACACTATATTGTAGAGAAGTACACATATTCAGACATTAGGTTTTTTATCTCTAAAAATAAAATAAAATAAAATAAAATAAAATAAAATAAAATAAAATAAAATAACGAATAAAGAAATGTAAAAAAAATTAATTGAAAGTTAAAGTAAAATAAATAATTTTTTTTTAATTAAATGTAAAGTAGGTTTTGATTCTCCACATTTTGAATATTTTTAGACTCTGATGACTTTGATTGCATTTTTTCTGTAATAAATGGACAGCTTACTTTAAATAATAAAAAAAAATCTTACTGACCCCAACCTTTGATTTCTGAAGTGTTTTGTGTGCTTCTCAGTTCTTATCTTGCTCTTATGAATGCATTAGGCTCTGAGATTATTCAGCATCTCCAGCGCTCTGTTAAAACACTGTTGACATCCGTGAACCCCTTCACCGCTGCTTCAGGCTCCTCACAGAGAGAAACCATTACGAGACACAGCAATCAACAGTGCCAGACTCTCTCCCGATGATCACTTCTCTCTCTTTCTCTACCTTTTTGTTCAGTTTTGACCCTCCTGAACTTTCTGCTGGGAAAAACAGCTGATGTCAAGCTGGTTTCTGGAACACGGTAACTGGTTTGTTGCTGGTTCAAAGTGATCAAGATCAGGTTCATCAGCAGGCAGCTGAGAGGATAAACCCTCCAAAGCAGCTTAGACCAGCTAGAAACCATCTAATACTAGCAGAAGGGAGTTTTAGCTGTATTTTGCAAAACAAAACAAAACAAAACAAAACAAAATAAAATAAAATAAAATAAAATAAAATAAAATAGGTTTTAACTGTATTTTGCAAAAGGGTAAAACATTAGAAAACAAAATAAAAATATATTTAAAAAAAAGTGTATAAATAATTGTAAAAATAAATAATAATGTATTTATTTTATTCATTAAAAATAGTTATTAATGTATATAGCTAAGGTTGCAAAAAAAATCTATTAAATGAGTTTGTATTTTGCAGAAGGGTAAATAAAAAATTACAAAATAAAAATTACAAATAAAAACTATTTTTAGTGGTTGGGTGCAAAAAAAAAACAAATAATAAAATAAGTTTTTATTATTTAGTAGGTTTTGTAAAACTGTATTTTACAGAGGAGTACATTAAAATTAATTTTGGGGCACAACGTAAAAGAAAAAGAGAAATAATTTAAAAAATAAAATAAAATTGTTGTTAAATATTTTGCAAAAGAGTACAAAATAAAATAAAATACAAATGTATTTAGCTGAAGGGTACAAAATAAAAATAAATAAAAATAATGGAATAATTTCATCGTTTATGTTTAATAAATTGAATGTTGAATCAAATTGAATATTTGTAATGTCTACTTAATACTTTGTCATTTAACACAAAAACATCATTAAATAATCTTTGAGTGGTATTTTCACAGGCAAATGAAATTTGCAATTAATTAGATTTATTAATCGGCATATCTTGTATTTAAATTAATCGACTGACAGCCCTAATATATATATATACAGTACAGACCAAAAGTTTGGAAACATTACTATTTTTGATGTTTTTGAAAGAAGTTTCTTCTGCTCATCAAGCCTGCATTTATTTGATCAAAAATACAGAAAAAACAGTAATATTGTGAAATATTATTACGACTTAAAATAACTAGTTTTCTATTTGAATATACTTTTAAAAAAAAAATAATGTATTCCTGTGATGCAAAGCTGAATTTTCAGCATCATTACTCCAGCCTTCAGTGTCACATGTAACATCCAGTCTATCACATGATCATTTAGAAATCATTCTAATATTCTGATTTATTATGAGTGTTGGAAACAGTTCTGCTGTCTAATATATTTGATGAATAAAATTACTGACCCCAAATTACTGACCAGTAGTGTATATTGTTATTACAAAATATTTATATTTTAAAAACATAGCTTCTTTTTTTTTTTTTTTTTTTTTTTTTTAATTTTTATTCATCAAAGCATCCTAAAAAAGTATCACATGTTCTGAAAAAATATTAAGCAGCAGAACTGTTTCCAACTTTGATAATGAATCATCATATTAGAATGATTTCTAAAGGATCATGTGATAATGATCCTAAAAATTCAGCTTTGCATCACAGAAATAAATGATAATTTAAAGTAATAATAAATTTAAAAACAATTATTTTAAATTGTAATAATATATCACAATATTACATTTTTTTTCTGTATTTTTGATCAAATAAATGCAGGCTTGATGAGCAGAAGAAACTTCTTTCAAAAACATTAAAAATAGTAATGTTTCCAAACTTTTGGTCTGTACTGTATATATATATATAAAATATATATAAACATAAATAAAATATATAAAACTAAGAGTTCTATAAAATATATTAAATATAAATATACAAAATAAAAAAGAACAAAATAATTAATAAAGGAAATTAAATAGTTTAAAAATTGTTTAAACAGTAAATGAAAAATAAGAAAAAAAAAATGAAAAATACAGTGCTACTCAAAATATCAAATATAAATATATAAATTAAGAAAATAATCAAACCAAATAAAATATAAAAATAATTTAAAAATATTATAAAATAAGCAAATAAAAACCACTATAAAATATATATCAAATATTAATATAAAACAATAATTTAATTTAAGTTAAAATTAAATAAATAAATAAATAAATAAATAAATAAAATAATAATTTCATTTAAAATAAAATAAATAATATTTAATAATATTAAATATAATTAAGTAAAAAAATATATATAAATAAATAAAATAAAATAAAATAAAATAAAATAAAATAAAATAAAATAAAATAAAATAAAATAAAATTTAAATCAAATTAAATATCCAAGCATAGTAAGAAAGCATACATTGAGTGGGGAGTCCCTCCTCTTCAAAGATGTCAAAGCTGTCCTGTCTGCCGCTGGTGTTGAGCTCCTCAGTTTCTCCAGCGTCATGTTATACTGCAGCGAATGGCTCAGGTCGTAGCTGTAACTACAGGTCAAAGGTCAAAGGGTCACATGAACTCATAGCAGAAATAATCACGCTTCTCATGTGTGTCGAGCAGCGGGATGCAGCTCTCATTGTTGCTAGGTGACAGACAGTATGTTGCTTAGAGATGAAGCCCACCGAATGAACTCGTTCAGAGAGACACAGAAGTTCATCCGCGCTCACATGCAGTTATTTAAGCTCCCACAAGACGACATCTCATTCACATAGACTGTCCACATACAAAATAAATATGTGTTCAATTTATCAGCGCTCTTCTTGTTCTCTTCATTCACCAGCGGGACACAAAACAACAGACTTCTGAAGCAAATACATTTCCTGCTGAGATCACACAACTAACTAATTAATTAACTCCAGCTTGCTCTGCGGTTTATTAGGCCAAACTGTTTTAATATGAAAGATAAAGAAGATTAAAATACAGCTAATATGACAGAAATGAAAAGAAACTGATGAGCTGATTTGATCAATAGCATGTATGTAATGCCCTCGCTAATAAATCAAATACAGAAAAACATGAAAATTCAGGGCTAAAAATATATATATACAGTCATAAAATCATATCAATAAAGTTAAATAAGGGTGAATATTTTTAGGGACTGATATATGATATTTTTCCCAGATCTACCTATTTATTCAAAAGTACATTAAAAATGCAATGCATATTTTTTTAATATTATTTATGACAACATTTTATACATTTACTCTACACACCCACAAACACACGCATACATTTCTTTTAACGCCAACCATAAAAAAAATGAAAAATAAAAATTAGTTACTTGACACAAAGTAGATGTCGACTGAAATAAAGTATAAACTTTAAAACTTAAACTTATTTTATTTCAGCTATTTGCCAAGGCAGCTTTTCTCATTTTCAATTAGTTGAAATTTTATTTAGTTTTAGTACTAAACTATAACTATAACTAAAATTTAAACTAATATAGAAAACTATATAGACATTTAAAAAAAAAAAAAAAAAACAACATTAAAATTAAAGTTAAAAACAGGAAAAAAAATAATTAATTAAAATTAAATAAAAAACATAATAGAAATATTAGCAATATCAATGATATGTATATACATATACATATATAAATACACACACACATATATTTATATACATATAAAATAAAAAAAAAATACTAATTATTAATAAAGTAGGACTCATCAAAGAACTTACAAAAAAACTACTATTTCACACTATGATCAAATCCAATAAAAAAAAAAGAACAAGAAGTACATGTGCATCAGTTTTTAAGATTTTTTGTCAAATATTTTCTGGACAATAAATGGCACTTTATTATATTTTGTGATCTAATACAACATTCAGACATCTATAAATGTTCAAACAGGTTTTAGGACTGCTGTCTGATTATTAGTATTATTATTCGACTGAAATGACTTCAGCTGCTTTAATACACTTCTTTTCTAAAACCAAGAGACGGAGAAGAAAAAACCTTACGGCCAGATCGGTGGAAAAAAAGGACAAATAAGGCCAGATGAGCTCAAGAAATCATATCTCCATTACAATGATCTGGAAGTGCTTCGAGGTTACGGCTTTATGAGGACGAGATGCTTTCTAAAGGGCTCTGAGATAAACGACAAGACGGACAGATGAAGAATCACACGCTCACCTGAAGCAGATCCACATTCTGGAAGATTCTCACATATCTACGGAAAAAAAACAGCAAATTAAACCAGTCTAGTCTGAATTTGTTTATGATATAATCATTAACCAATAGGGCCCACACTAACATTAAGTCTGGAATGATTGATATATTTTTAAGTGTTTTATAATGTATTTGATCCAAAATACATTAAAAAATGTGAAATATTATTAGAATTTAGAATTGCTGTTTTCTGTGTGAATATGTGTTAAAGTGTAATTTATTTCTGTGATGTGCAGCTGAATTTTCAGCATCATTACTCCAGTATAAAGTGTCACATGATCTTCCGAAATCATAATAATATGCTGATTTATTATCAAGAAACAATTCTGATTATTATCAATGTTGAAAACAGTCGTGCTGCACAATATTTTTGTTGCACTACCATTTTTTGAAAAAAAATTAATACTTTCATTCAGCAAGGATGTGTTAAATTCATCGAAAGTGACAGTAAAGACATTCATAATGTTACAAAGATTTCGGTTTCAAATAAATGCTGAACTTTCTGTTCATCTGTGAATCCTGAAAAATAAAATCTATCACGGTTTCCACAAAAATATTGTGCAGCACAACTGTTTTCAACATTGATAATAATCAGAAATGTTTCTTGAGCAGCAAATCATCATATTAGAATGATTTCTGAAGATCACGTGACACTGAAGACTGGAGTAATTCAGCAGCGCATCACAGATATAAATTACAGTTTAACAGATATTCACGTATAACTCACTTATTTCAAATTGTAATACTTTTTCATAATTTTTAATGTATTTCAGATCAGATAAACGCAGACTTGGTGAGCAGAAGAGACTAAAAACCACTAGTTTACTAGTATCAAGATAATAACTGTTTACTTTTTGCTGGGTGTTTTTGTTTTATTAGAAAGTGGCTTGCAAGAAACAACTCAGATACAATGTAACATGAGTAGAGCTGAAGAAAAGCAATGTTATTGAAGCGCTCGGACACAAAGACGTAAACGTTGTCTTGTGTTACATGAGTCAATAGTTACAGGCTGTACTTCTGAAAGCACTGTGTGTTACTGTAAAGCTCTAACACACATCAGGAGTGACGAATATCAAAATGCATTGTCGTCACACACACACACACACACATGTGTGAATTGCATCCAGAGATCAGAGTGACCGACCGCAGCAGGACAGACACGGTGTGCGAGGAAAACCTGAAGAAACAGTCTGAACAGCATACTAGCATGATAACTATCACTACTACTGCAGTATGCATGCTCAAAACATACTGTGTGTGAGATTTCTGCATGCAAAGAGCCTCAACTAAATCATAATTGTAAGTATTTATTGTTTGTAGTATTTTGAAACTCTCCCAAGCAGCGCTTTCCATTTAGAGTGCCACCGTTAAACAATAAACTAACAACCAACAAACTAAAAATATCAAATATCCACCAAATTACCATCATTTTTGTGAAATTAGCAAAGATGCCACCTCTGTAAATTAATTTGAGTTAATGCATTGATTTCGTACACTCTAAATCAGAATGCATTGTGGGTAAAAAATAGTGAACGAATGTTGGGAATGAAGTCGTTCTGGCTGACACCAGATATAGTGCACTATATAGTGGATAGGGGACGGTTTCGGACATAGCTGTTATTTATTCTGAATGCTAGAAGTTAAGACATTTGAACACAAAATTGGATGCAAAATAATACTATAACTATGAATTATTATTATTATTTTTTGTTTAAGTTTTCACACCCCGGCTCTTAATGCATCGGGTTTCCTTCTGGAGCATCAGTGAATGTTTGAACCTTTTTAATAGTTGTGTTTGAGTCCCTCAGTTGTCCTCAGTACACAGGACAGTACTAAATAAAAAATAACATGCATTTTGTATGATCTCTCTTATTTTGTTAAAATTATTCACATTTTCACAGATTCCGCAAGGGCTTCACAAACTTTCATGTGGCACTGTACAGTATATGGATACTCTACAGTGAATGGGTGCCATCAGAATGTCAAACATTCCGGAGGAAACGTTATTATGGATTATGAACTCGTATTTTAGTTAAAAACATCTTAATGCTGGATTTGTTTCATCTTTTGTCTTCTCCAGATGTTAACTGATGGACTGGAGTGCTGTGGATTACTTGTGATGTTTTTATCAGCTGTTTGGACTCTCATTCTGACGGCACCCATTCACTTGCAGTGAGACACTGATGCAATGCTACATTTCCCCAAATCTGATGAAGAAACAAACACACTCTAATCTCGGATGAACTGAGGGGGAGGATATTTTCAGCAAATGTTAATTTTTAAGTGAGCTATTACTTTAAATGTGCAGTAAACAGCAATATTTCCGTTTCTCTTTCATGTTTAAAGTGCATTCAGAGGCGAACACATCACTCTAATGACGAGACGTGAGAGTATAATCAACCGCCGCCACACAGTAACTCCATGTTTGTCATGAATCTATCAGGTGTGTCGTAAACACATGACACACATCAATGTTCTTCTGATCTACTTGTTTGTGCACTACATCTGCACTTCTTATTACTTCCACCACGCCGCTCCCTCAGCAGAAGGTGATTAGAGGCGTATGGAGGTTGCATAAGACACAATCTCAGTGACTAACACAACTAGTGAGGTTTGTGTAAGAAGAAGTAGGTCATGACCTGCGGATAGATCATCGTCACTCAGTTTCTCACAGCGCCGGCCGTGATTGTGTGAGGAGACGCTGATTCTGACCCGCTGGTTCAGTCTGACACGATTCGGAGCGGCTTCAGATCAATATGAGTGTGTGCAGACAGACAAACTCAAGCCCACTGAACCAGAAAAGTGCTGTTATTGTTAACTAAAACGATTCAGATTGTTTTCATTAATTGAAACACAGCCGAAACAAAAATAAACATTCTATAAACAGTAATGCGTTGTTCTAGCAGTGCCAAAAACATGGGTTTGATTCCCAGGGAGTGCATGAAGTGATCGAATGTATAGCTTGAATGCATTTATAGCTCTGGATAAAAGCATCTTCCAAATGCATGTAAAATATAAATATTAGATGAAAAATGTACTGAAATAAATAAGTTGAATTATTAAATCTCGAACTGAAATATATATATATATATATATATATATATATATATATATATATATATATATATATATATATATATATATATATAATAAAACTGATAAATGAATAAATAAATAAAGTACTAAAACTGAAAATAAATATAAATTAAAGATAAATAGAAATATTTTTAAAAAAATACAAAAAACAATAAAAATAAAAATACTAAAACTAAAATAAATCTAAAGCTAAACAGAAATATAAAAAAACGAGTAAAAACTGAATAAATACAAATTAAATCTAGACAGAGCTATTAAAAAACTATTAAAAATTACAAAAGGGCTGAAATAAATATAAATTAAAGCTAAATACATATATTTAAAAAATAATTCAAATTACAAAAGCACATAACATGACAAAACTAAAATAAATGTGAAATAAAGCTATATATATATATATATATATATATATATAAATTCTAATATAAATGACAAAAACACAAAATCACTAAAACTATTTACAAAAATAAAAATGGCTAAATAATAATAAATTACTAAAATTACTAAAACAAAATAAATATAAATTAAAGCTAAATAGATTTATTTAAAAAAAACTAATGAAAATAACAAAACTACAAAAACTAAATTAAAGCCAAATAGAAATATATACAAAAAAAAAACAATCTAATAAAAATGACAAAAGCACATAAAATGGCAAAAAAATAAATAAATAAATAAATTAAAGCTAAATAAGGATATAAAAAAAACTAATAAAAATGACACAAGCACCTAAAATTACTAAAACTATTTAAAAACAACCACCTAAAAATACAAAAACACATGAAATTATAAAAAAAAAATATATAATTAAAATGAAAATATAAAACAAAAGCAAATTCAATATATTACAAAAATACTAATTATACTATAAATAATACTAAGATAAGACTGACCAGTAAAAACACACACTAGATACGCAGACTGTGTAAAGACTCATTTAATGATGAAGAGTTTGTGTTTTCTCACTTCAATAATGGAGCACATGAAACTAGAATAAATTAGATAAAAAAATAAAAATAATAACAAAAGTGCATACCAAAATTCCTAACACTAAAACTAAAATAAACATAAATTAAATCTACATATAAAATATAAAAAAACAAAATAAATAAAAATTGACAAAAGCACACAACAAAATTACTAAAACTAAATTAAATATAAAGCTACATAGAAATAGAAAAAAATACATACATTGAAAAAAACTACAAATAAAAAAACAAAAGCACATAAAAATACTAAAACAAGAATACATTAAATTAAAAATAATAACAAAATAACAGAAGTGCATACCAAAATTTCTAACACTAAAACTAAAAAACAAATTAAATCTATAAAATATAAAAAATAAAATGAATACAAATGACAAAAGCACACAACAAAATTACTAAAACTAAGCTAAATATAAAGCTACATAGAAATAGAAAAAAATACATATATTGAAAAAAAACTACAAATAAAAAGACAAAAGCACATAAAAATACTAAAACTAGAATAAATTAAATTTAAAATTTAAAATAATAACAAGTGCATAACAAATTTCTTAACACTAAAACTAAAATAAACATAAATTAAATCTACATATAAAATATATAAAAAAGAAACAAAATGAATAAAAATGACAAAAGCACACAACAAAATTACTAAAACTAAATTAAATATAAAGCTACATAGAAATAAAAAAAATACATATATTGAAAAAAATATATGTATACAAATAAAAGACAAAAGCACAAAATTACTACAACTATGATAAATAAAAAATAATAATAAAATAACTAACATTAGAACTGAAATAAACATTAAATCTACATATAATATATATATAAAAAAACAAATAAAAATGACAAAAGCACATAAAAAATTACTCAAACTAAAATAAGCTAATTAAAACTAAAGAAAAAAATAAACTAATAAAAATTACAAAAGAAAAATAATTTTTACTAAAACTAAAATGACTGATATAAAATAAATATTACATATCTCAGGCTATATAAATTCACATCAGGGATAAAGTTAGTTTAAAATGTTATTTCCACCGCAGTGAAAATGAAAGAAATAAAATACTATTTGATGCAGACTTGTTTGTGAAAGATTATAAGCAGCTCACCTTATCATCAATTATCAATAATGAGCAGATCTCACGGCTCGGTGCGGTTGATTATTACTTAAACAAAACAAAATTACAATTAACCATTTTTATAAGCAACAGCTCAAACTCATCAAAAACAATTTTTAAATGGGTGAAAACATGAAAGTGTCACATTACACCCTAATACTGAACGAACAAAATGATATGCATATTTATCATATTTATATTTGCATAAGGAAAATAAATGAAGGCATTTAAAAATGAACCATTATGCATTATTCAATTCCATATTGTGTCTGAAATTCAAGTTTTTTTTGTGATTCACATTTTTTTTTTTTTATAAAATTAGCAAATAATATATAAAAAACACACACTATATAACACACACTAGAAAAGAAAAAAATTTTTTATAAAAACAAAAAAATAAAAAAAAAAAAACAAAATGGACTTATTTATTCATTTATTCACTCAGCATGAAGGCTATTTTCATGATGATCTCTGAATAAATTATACAAGAAAAAATGGATTTTATTTTCTTTATTTGACTTCTGTATTTTGATTTTGGAGTGAAATACGAACTGGACTTGTTCTTGACAGTTTTCCTGAAAGACTTCAGAGTTATTGAGTGAATATGAAGAAAAACAGCAGGGTTCGAGGCATTCTGCTCTTTATTTGGACAGATTTCCAGGTAAGACACATTAAAGACTCCCAGTGAAATCCACACACTGAGGATAAAGACAGCTGGTCCTGTCCTCTGTTATTATAGTCTGTATTCTGTGCTCATAAACGGTCTGATCTGTCCTGTTCTCTGCTTTAAACGACTGCAAAATACAGCATGAAATTAAAGGGACACAACGGACTCACACTGGACTGCTCTGTCTGTCTGTCTGCACACACACAGTAAATGATGAGCACTGCACTTGAATCAGTGTTTTATTACTCAATATTGAGCAGAATATCATGCGTGTTGTTAAGGAGAGGGTGCTATTACTTTGTTAAGTGATCAGATGCATCACTTTCACCTGTTGGACTGGAAAACAGGTAAAAATATCCCACAGAAAGCCATATTTACAGAGCAGATTTTAATGATTTGGGAATATTCATAAAGTTGCTTTTGTCACACCACAGGGCTATTAAATAAACAATAAACAAAAATAAATAAATTATAAAAAATTAAACTAAATAAATAATAAAACATTATTTAATTAATTAAAAATAAAGCTGATTTGAAATGTTGAAAAAAATATAAATAATGTAATGTACAGCCACATAAATCTATAAATAATCAATAAAAAATGTAAGAAAAAAACTAATCAATAAATAAAGCTGATTTGAAATGTTGAAAAAAATCTATAAATAATCAATAAAAAATGTTAAAAAACAAAACAAAAAAACAATCAATAAAAATTTAAAATCTTCTGCTCACCAAAGCTGCATTTATTTAATGAAAAATACTGTAAAAATAGTGAAATATTATTATGATTTTAAATAAGTGTTTCCATGTGGATATCTGTTCAAATGTAATTAATTGCTGTGATCAAACCATCATTAATCAAGTCTTCAGAGTCACGTGATCCATCAGAAATTATACTAATGTGCCAACTTGTCATTTTAAATTGTAATATTTCACAATATTACTGTTTTAATGTGTTTTTTATCAAATAAACGTAGCCTTGCCAAGCAAAAGAGACTTCTTTCAACAACAATAAAAAAAATAATCTTAATTATTCCAAACTCTTGAGGAGTAGTATACATTCATATAAACTCTAATGTAAATAAATCAGCTTATTTGTAGTCGTTCACTGTCAAATACAAATATCTGATCTTATATTATGATTAGACATACTTAGCAATTAAGCACACTTTCACTTACAAAATTTTTTTTTTTTTTTTTTTTTTTTTGTTAGTCTCATTATTCTAATCTGAATAACAATTAAATCGCATACTGTTTGCTACAGTAATAAGAATTTACTGGTAAAAGACTTGATTTTATTTGTGCAAAAATATCAATTCTTAATTTGTATTAAGACATACTTGGATTGCACCAAACTGTAGTCCAGATTTGTGAATCAGACGTCAGCTCTCAGTTTGATGACAGATGAACACTGCCCTCTAGCAGCACAGAGAGACATTAACATCATATGATGCTCAGTCAATGCACAGCCACATGCAAGAAATCTCATTCATGCATGCATTCGTATAATTTGAACATGCATTTAAAAGACCAGACCTTTAAATTCAAAACCTTCATGAATGATGAATATAATGTGACTTACAGCTCTGACCTTCTGTGATCACAGCGGCGTTCACAAACATGATGTCGCTTCAGTCCATTCTATCAGCTGAGACACAGACACTAATGAATCCAAAACATTACATAACCATTGCAGAATGGTTTCACTCTGAATCCTTGTACGGTGTTTGTATAACTGCATAAAGTACACTACCAGGCAAAAGTTTTTGAAGAGTAAGATATTTAATGTTTTTTTTATGTTTAATGCTCACCAAGCCTGCCTTTATTTGATCCAAAATACAGCAGGGGAAAGTAAAATTGTGAAATATTTTTACTATTTAAAATAACTGTGTTCTATGTGAATATATATTAAAGTGTAATTTATTTCTGTGATGCGCAGCTGTATTTTCAGCATCATTACTCCAGTCTTCAGTGTCACATGATCTTCAGAAATTATTCTAATATGATGATTTGCTGCTCAAAAAAAAAAAAAAAAAAAAAAAAAAAAACGTATTATTATTATTAATATGTTGAAAACAGCCGAGTAGAATTTTTTCTGGTTTCTTTGATGAATAGATATGTATAGAAGAACAGCATTTATCTGAAACAGAAATCTTTTGTAGCATTATAAATGTCTTTATCATCACTTTTGATCAATTTAAAGCATCCTTGCTAAACAAAAGTATTAATTTCTACAGTTTCTTTCCCTCAAAAAATACTGATTACTGACTCCAAGCTTTTGAATATAAATAAAAAGCTTATATATATATATATGAAAAAGCTTTTTATTTCATATAAATGCTGGTCTTTGGATCTTTCTATTGACCAAAGAATCCAGAAAAAAACTGTTATGAATATTGATAATAATAATAATAATAATAATAATAATAATAATAATAATAATAATAATAATCAGAAATGTTTCTTGAGCTGCAAATCAGCACTGGTAGTGTATAATAATATTATTCAGAAACCATCGGCAATTCCGATCATAATAATTTCATTTCTTTACAATTAAAATCTCCTAAATATTTAAAACAAAAAAGAAAAAAAATAAGTCTTCTTTGAAAAACTTCTTTGAACAAATGAATACAAACAGAAACAACAAAAAAACAATTTCACGAAATGAATGATTCATAAATAAATATATCTAATATGAAAATAAGAAGAAACCCTGCTGAAGGAACGTTTAAATGTTAATAACAGATGACGTGTTTTAAAAAATAAGACGTTTCTAAATGACATTTGACAGAATTGGAAGAAGAAGCAAATCAATAAGACTTACAATCAGAGAACGCCTGCATGAGTGTCGATGTGTTGAGAAACACTTGTGTACAAACTAAAAAACTACACTCACGTGACTGTCATGTTCAGCTGAGACGGAGCCCGCGCTGGGACAAAACACAAGAGGAAAAGCGATTTGGAAACAAAAACACCTGCTGCTCCTGCTGAGAGGAAGTGAGTGTAAAAACAGTCACAGGTGTGTATATTTGTTGTGTTAGACAGAAGAGTTCATTTAACCTAGATGCTCATTTCTTGAATGAAATATTAGTGTTTATTAGGGGAGTATTTTTACATTTCTGAAGAAAAAGCAGCTAAAAACGTATGCTGTGATGTGGTTGTCAGGGCGTTGCTAAGGTGTGTGTATTGCTTTAGCGTGTTGCTATGCAGTTTTGAGCACGTTCTGGGGTGCGTTTCCCAAAATCAATATGATCGCAAGTTTATTGAGCTCTGTTGGTAAGACAGAACTTGCTACAATAGCTTTTAGGAAATGTTGCTGGTTGCTAGGGCATTGCTATGCTTTTTCGGTTGTTGCTAGGGCTAGGGTTGGAGTTTGTTAAAATAACGATGCTGCCCGGGTTCGCGGATCATTTGATTCAGATCGGGACTTCGGTGCGGGTTTGTGAATCATTTCACGAAATGAATGATTCGGGAACCACACTCCGAAGAACCGATCTGAAATGATGGTTCGCGAACACTGATCTATATCTCTAGTATAGATCATAGTTTTTATACAGTCTATGGTATAGATCAGTGTTCGCGAATCATTAAATCAGAACAACGGAGCGAATCGTTTGATATAGCGGGTTCATGAATCTTTTGATTCACAACTTCGCGGTTCGCGAATCATTTGATTCAGATCGGGACTTAGGAGCGTGTGTCGCGAATCTTTTTTTGATTTCTTTCTTTCTTTCTTTTTTCTCTTTCTTTCTTTCTTTCTTTCTTAAACAGTACAAAACCAAACCAAACCAAGGTAGTACAGTTATAAAAAAAAAATAGAAAGAAAGAATACAAATCCCTTAAGAAAATTAAGTGTAGTAGCCTATGTTTTTGTTTGTTTTGTATAACCAGAGTTTTACTAGGTACAAATGGCATGTTTAAGTATGGTTAGTGTAGCAAAACCATGGTTAATTTGAGTTTACTGTGGTTTGCATGTTTTGTTTTTTTCACCTTAAGAGGACATATGAGTTTAGAGATGCAGTTTTCACTGTTTTAGGATTAACAGGACTTTGAATAGTTTCCATACTTGTCTAGAACAACTCTGAGTAAAGCAAAGAGAGATTTAGAACAGATGTTTGTTCATGTAGCCTGTGTGAAAACTAGCTAGCAGGAAACACAGATGAATTGTTATAATTTATTCTCTTTCAAGCAATCAAACAATCGAAAGAAAACCTCTTTAAAACAGAAGAAAGCCACAGAGTGAGATCTGTGACCTCCTCATATTTCACGTTCATACTATTGTTATGATTTTCAAGGGTGTAGAATTTAGTAGAGATATGATAGATATAAATATGGACTAACCCAACCGTTGGGTTAAATTTTTACATTAAATTTCTAACCCAAAAGTTGGGTTAGTCCAAATTTGACCCAAATAAAATAAAATAAAATAACCAAGCATTTTTTTTTAAAGTGCATAGTTTATCCAGCCACCACAAAACTGGTTGATATTCCATGGTATATGCATTTTGATATGGTACTAAATCATCGCAGTATATGGCATTATAGGCAAAAGCTATTTCAAAAACACCATGCTACATAAATAAATGGTGCGTGATACACAATCCGTTCTCTGTGTCGTTATCTGTATAGTTGTGGTGTGTGATCCGTTGTTTTCTTTTGATTTTTATACTTCATTATAGTTATCGTTATTGGTGTGAACATTATGATTTATGAGCTTGCTTGTGAGCAATTATTGTAGAGCTGCAATGCTCTTCGGTTCCTGAAGATGGCGCAGTGTTAACGCATTTATTGATATCGCGGCTGGCGCAGTGTTTGTTTTATTGAGGTTCAGCTCACTTTTGACCCTTAAAGGCAAATTTTGCTGCTCTTTCTGTATATAACAAGTTTGTAAAGTATACAGTCGATTAGTTTTGTAGTCTATTATACTGTCATCTGTAGAATACAGTATCCTGTTTATTACTGTCACACAGTTTCTGAAAGCTGACACTCAAAGAGCAGAAGCACACACCAAATCTGCAAAACCATATGCTAATTATCGGCCTTTGATTCAGTTTTCAATTGCATAAAACACTTTTTGCTTTATGCAAAACATAACCTCTTTGAAATCTAACAGGAATTAATATTAAGGCAGAGGTGTTTGCAAATGTTTGCTTTTGAGATGTGTGTGTGATATTTTGAATGCAGTGCAAGAGATGTGAGGCGTTTTGCATTTTCTGTGTGCAATTCTTGGAGTTGAGTGTAAAGTTTTGACAAAAATAAAAATAAAAAGGGCAAAGTTTTGAAAATGTAAGCAGTTGAATTGTCTTGTTGAAGTCAATTTTATTGTAAAATTTAGTTTATTTTAATACTGACCATGGTTTATTGTTTCCCTTTTTTCTTTATTTTCACTTGTTTGTGAGTGTATGCCAATGCAGCAAAAAATGAGACGGACATAATATGATGTGCATGTTTTGTGATACGTTTTGGGAAATTAAATGGACATTTAAACCGAGGGAATGACTGAATGAATGAGATACACATTCAAACATTGTCCCTCAGAGAGTCATCTAACATGGACAGGCGCTGGTTTAACTAGTTCCTCTCTGCTGTGTCCTGGCCGGTATTCTGACAGTGTTATCACTGAAGGAGAGATAAGTTGTCTTGGGAATCGGCGTGGCGCCGCTGTGTCAGACAGGCATCCCGGGGTTTGTGTTGGCGGCACCCCAGGGTTCTGGGAAGCGTCGTGTTGAACCACTGAAAGCCCCAAAACTCCTGCGCATGCACCCTTGCTAGGGTCCCTCTGTTTGCATCGCTTTTCAAAATCACTCTTTGTGTTTCCGTTTCCTTGTCTAACTTTCTTCCGAATCAACTACAGTTTTCCTGTGCTAGACAAACACATTCTGTCATCCTGAAGGATTTGTCTGTCCCGCACCGTTAGATTGACTCCAGATCCGAGATGTTTGTCACCAGCGGAAATGTTTTTTGCTCAGAAGTTGGTTTTCAGAACTCATGGTACTTAGAGGAGAAGTTGCTAAAAATTCACTCTTGATGAGTTTGTTTTTTCATCAGATTTGGAGAAATGTAGCATTGCATCACTGTCTCACCAATGGATGTGAATGGGTGCTGTCGGAATGAGAGTCCAAACAGCTGATAAAAACATCACAGTAATCCACAGCACTCCAGTCCATCAGTTAACATCTGGAGAAGACAAAAGATGAAAAGATTATGAATTATGGATTTATATTTTAGCTGAAAGCAATGGTTTAAACTAAAGTAAAAATGTCTTAATGCTGGATTTGTCTCAGCTTTTGTCTTCTCCAGATGTTAACTGATGGACTGGAGTGCTGTGGATTATTGTGGATTATTGTGATGTTTTTATCAGCTGTTTGGACTCTCATTCTGACGGCACCCATTCACATCCATTGGTGAGACAGTGATGCAATGCTGCATTTCTCCAAATCTGATGAAGAAACAAACTCATCTGCATCTTGGATAGATGAATCAATAGATGTAGAGCAGCTCAGATAACTTGATGAGAAGTTTATACTGAGATCTTGAGTGAATTTGAGCACAGCTCGAGTCTTAGCAAATGACCGTTTTTCTGAGGTCTTAACGAGCATCTCTGCGTGAGATACGAGGGTTTGCTCTTCACCTTGAGACGGTTTCAATAAAAGTCATATGTGAGCGTCAGCAAGGCACAGCTTTGACTAGAATCAAAGATAATCTCAAGTACACGAGGGCCACAAAATGCAAACACCTGCAGGAGACGTGATCTTTCTCAATGAGACACAAATGATGAAGAGATGCATGCTATAGTACTAACTAACAGATATGATCATAACATAGCCGGTCAACTGATTATATTAAGAACTGCACACATTGTTTGTATTGTGAGTTTTCTGAAATGCTTTGTTTAAATATGGAAACGAGGCCTTATCTTATTAAATATCCGCTAATTTGCATAAATTTCCAAAAGATAAATCTAAACATATGGATAAAGCCGGGTTCAAATTTCTTGTTTGATTTTGTTGGCATATAAGGAAAAGGTTTTCACAGAAGGGATTTTGGATTTCTCTTTTTATCACTCCATAAAGCAGAAAATACTGTAAAAAAAAAAAAAAAAAAAAAAATCTGAATAAACTGTTGCATATTTTCAGCTGTATGATATATAAACAAACCCCTTGGTAAAAAAAAAAAAAAAAAAAAAAATTTCCAAATACTGATAGGAATAAAACTCGTAAGTTTGGTGCATGCAAATGCTGCTAAAGTGGATAAAAAAAAATTAATTTGAGAAAACCGGCTTTTAAAGATATGTATTGTAAATTAAATCTGCAGAAGCAAATAAATAAAGTGCACTAAAAAAACTAGTAAAATGATATATGAACAAACCCATCAGTAAAAACCTTCAGAATAGACAGAAATAAAACTGAAAAACTTTTGCAATTAAAATCTAGACGCAAATAGATAAATGCAACAAAATAAACACTTAAATTTGTATTTTGGATATTTTCTTTCTACTTTGCCTGTAGTGTCTAGTCTTGAAGAGATGAAGTCTTGAAGAGAGTCTTTAGAGGAGGACTCTAAAGATGGAGACGGTGTGTGAAGTTGATAAAAGAAATACAGAGTCTGTTCTAAACTTGGTTTGTAACCAGAAGTGCAGCAGATCTCGTGACAGAAGATGAAAGAGAAGAGAACTGGGAGATGGTCGGGTGTCTCGGGTCTCCTCTGGTGGCCCGACCGCTCTCTGTCTGATGTGTGATGGAGACACCTCAGGGGTCGAGCAGAGGTCAGAGACCCCCGAACTCCCTCTGACCGCTTAAAAAGAAAGAGAGACCATGATAAATGATTGGAATAAAAATGACCAAGATTTCATTTGAATTCAAACTTGGCTTTTGTTTTATACAGTGCTGGTTATTTCATGGCCTGTAGTTTTGCGTAAGCTTTAGAGCGCTGCTGGCCGAGACTCCTTCTTCTATCTGGACACTGAGGTCAGATGTGTCCTTCAGTCAGCACAACACCATGATAACACGGTAAACATCCTGATAGAGGCCTGAACTCACACCGACACAATGACACGCTCCCTGTCTTTCTGTTTTAGTCAGAATGAAATACTAGCATTGTGTTTACTGCATTCTGCCTGCTGCTTTAAACAAATAGTTGCATGAATACAGTATGCAACATTGTTGCAAATAAAAGTTTTTTTTATGCATTTTTATCTAAGATTTAATTATATGCAGTAGCACATAAATCGAATGCCGTACATAAATGTTTACCTACATGCATATGAAAGCAGTTGCAAGAAAATTAAAAAAAATAATGATAGTGGAAAAGGAAGAAATAAAATCAATATCAAGTAAAACAAAAGTAGAAAATGAAATGTTTTAAGGGGAAATTAATGTCAATATTTTTGGCAGCATGGCTAAAAAAATATAGATGATGTCGCTTCTAGTTAATTCATGACATTGGAAATAAATGTCTGTGTGCATTGCATTGTGGGATACATATCTGTTGCTCATACTGTCATCCGTGTGTTCTTTACAGCAAGATCATTTGCACGCTGTGCTCAGTATGCATACTGCATGACTAGTAGGAGTTTACAGTACTACAGCATTAAGAATGCTGTGATGCAGTGCTAAAATTAATATGTCAATCGCTCAGGCTCCATAAATAAATTAATCATTTCAATTATTGTACTTCTGCATAACATTGCTTTGGTAAGGAAGCGTCTGCGGAAAAGTATTTTCTTGTAAAGTATACATAAACTTTATGTGCAAAAACTTTGTTAATTCTAAAGGGAAGATTTTGGATTTCTCTTTTTATCATACATCAAAAAACACTACCACCAGAAAGAAAAAAAAAATATAATATTTTCAGCTGTTTTAGGAATAAAATGTTATATAAAATCAGGCAAATGATATATAAACAAACCCCTCAGTATAAAAGCATTCAGAATATAAACAGTAACTTCTGGTGTATGTAAGTGTCACTGAAGTGGAGAAAAAAACTATTTTTTTATGCGAATTTTGAGAAAACAGGCTTTATTATAATTGCAGTCTATAGACACAAATAGATAAAGTGCACAAATAAAATCAAGTGAATGATATATAAACAAACCCTTCAGTGAAAACCTTCAGAATATAGATAGAAATAAAACTGTAAATGTTGGTGCATGTACAGTAAGTGCAGCTAGAGAAACAAACTCAGCCCTTATACACACGTTTTAAAGAATCATCCACATTATATCATTATATTTAGCTCCTAGGAAACAGTTTAACAAATAAACTCCATCAAATAACATACATTAAGTGACATTAGTAATTTGAATATGCTAATATCACTCAGGCTCTCTATAAATTTCTTTTAAATGGTGAAGAGGATTTTAAAACAGTCAGTGCTGAAAGCTTATTTTGCAAATAGAACAGCAAATATCATTTTGAATCACAGATCCGTTCGTTTGGATGTGAGTGTGTTTGGCTTCAACGTTTTAAAGTTTTTCCGTGATGCTTAAAGACGCCAAAAGCCATTCCTTTTGAATGAAGAGTTGAGTCAGTCACACGTAGGTCAAGTCTGGTATTTCCAAATAATTGAGTGAGTAAAGCGCAGGCCTCAGATCGCACTGAAGCTCGGCTGATCTTTGGCTGCACGTCTGCGTATTGCTGTGTTGCAGTCATGCTGTTTACTTAAACGATAAGCTATGATGGATGTCTAGTGACCACTGCGCAGGTCAGATAACGCAAAACCATCCACATGCACTTACGAGTAGGGCTGGGAATTTATCAAATAATATATATATATATATATATATATATATATATATATATATATATATAAGCCAAATGATTATCATGATGTTCAGTTCCTTTGACAGTTTTTGGAAGGTCAATAGTCTTTTACTAACGTGAAGAGAAGTAAAATTTGGATAAAATTTGATATATAGATCAAATTTTCGAAAAACAAAGCATTGTTCTCCATCGATGCTCATTCAAAAGTAGCTCAGTATTCTGTAGGGGTCATTAGGATTTGGGGTCATTAGGATTTTATAATGTTTTTAAAGCAAATCACCAAATTTGATCAAAAATACTGTAAAAATTGTAAAATATATTACAATTTGTAACAGCTGTTTTCTGTGTGAATATGTGTTAAACTGTAATTTATTTCTGTGATGCGCAGCTGTATTTTCAGCATCATTACTCCAGTCTTCAGTGTCACATGATCTTCAGAAATCATTCTAATATACTGATTTACTGCTCAAGAAACATTTCTGATTATTATCAATGTTGAAAACAGTTGTGCTGTGTGATGCATTTTATTTTTCAGGATTCACAGATGAATAGAAAGTTCAAAAGAACAACATTCAATTAAAATAAAAATCTCTGTCTTCACAGTCAATTTTGAACAACTTAATGCATCCTTGATCAATAAAAGTATTATTGTTATTTATTTATTTATTTTTTAAATCTTACTGACTCCAAGCCTTTGATATACACACTGTTTTGTGGTATATGCTACTTCTGTTTCCAGTGGAAAGACTAGTGTTGGTGCATATGATCTGCATCGGAGTCAAGATCCCCATCCTTCATTTTAAGAATTAAAATGTTAGATGAGGCGAGCAGAATCCTTTTCATGTTGGTGTGTACAGGTGTGTGTGTGTGTGTGTGTGTGTGTGTGTGTGTGTGTGTGTGTGTGTGTGTGTGTGTGTGTGTGTGTGTGTGTGTGTGTGTGTGTGTGTGTGTGTGTGTGTGTGTGTGTGTGTGTGTGTAGACTATCAGTGTTATTTTCCTCTGTGGACTCAGTGGGTTCACGCTCGGGTCTTGAACTGTCCAGGTAAACACTCTCGAAAGTTTCCTCCTCCTTCCTCATTATATCAGTGATGCACGTCGTGTTACAATGAAGCTTTCAAGTGCCCTACTTTCTTTTTTAAAAGTAAACTGTTAGTCTAATTTTGAAGGCCACACGTGGACACGTGCTCCAAAACTACGTAGGCAGCATTTTAAGGAAGCGTAGACACACTCAGGAGATCTTCAGAGAACAAATGCATTGCTCAACATTAACTCAATGGCAGAAGATGATGGACAAATGTTTAATATCTAACTTAAATTAATTCTGATGTATTTAAATATTAATTAAAATAACTAGAAATACCTTTATTATATAAACTATATTTATGCAAACTATAAACTGACTATTTTATTCAATATTTGTGCGTTCCAAAACATAGGGCTAACTTAATCTGATGCATATTTGCATACATAACTGAAGCAGGTCAGATTTCTGTAATAATACTAAATAAACTGACTGTGATTCAAATTCACAATAACTAGGTTTATATATTTATTGTCAATAAACTGAATTTGTTTCAGTCTCATACATTTGAACTAACTGAATGCATTTAAAATTTAATATTTTTTACTATGTTAATACTTTTTAATGAAGAAATGTTCACAATAAAGTGTGATTTTAGTATCATTCTGATACTATTATAGTTTTCATTCATATTTTTTAATATTGTAGATGTTCTCTGTGGTTTGTGTTTATATGTGTGTGTGTGTGTGTGTGTGTGTGTGTGTGTGTGTGTGTGTATGTGTGTGTGTGTGTGTGTGTGTGTGTGTGTGTGTGTGTGTGTGTGTGTGTGTGTGTGTGTGTGTGTGTGTGTGTGTATTTATATAATTTAAATGAAAATGACAAATGGTACCTTGGCAACTAGCTGAATTAAAATATATATATATATATTTTTTAAATGTTTTTTGTTTTTCAGTTTGAGTTCATTTTATTTAAAGTTACAAAATAGTTTTATGGTTTGAGTTATAGTTTTAGTTATAGTTTTCTATAATAACCATGATTCTAAGCCATTTCAATAATTGTACAGTATTTTGAAAATGATTATTTAAATAAAATCAAATAGATGCATATAGTTGCATATAGAAATGATTGTTTCAGTGCAGAAATCTTTTGCATTTATGTATGACTGATAATTATGCATCACATTAAGTTTATTAGTTTATGTTAAAACTACGTAACTGAAATGCATAGAAATTTTATGTGCAATGTAGATGCATAAATCTTAAACCTGCATTTAATTGTGATTTGAGATTTTTGCTATCTCTGTCGAGCATTCAGAGTCCATCACTGATGAGGTTAAATAACAGATAAACAAAAAACAACACTAGATTAGAAACAGCAACATCACTCACACACACACACACACACACACACACACACACACTGAGGTCTGTGCAGTGTTTGGTTCTGTCAGTTTACACTTCAGTGGCGTTTGGCCAATGTGAAGCTGAACTCTCAAACTATTCCAAACTAATTAGAGAGACTAATGGAGCGCTGGGCTCTTATCAGCTCCGCTCTCAAACTCTCCTTGTGATGTTTGTCTCTGATGAGAAGACAAGAAGAGGTGTGACCACCGGCGAGTGTGTGAAGCGTTGGCTGGGACGGAGCCCTATTCTGCATTAATAATGTCAGTCAGTGTTTCAGTTTCTCAGGATCATTTTTACACAGCTCTTCATTTGCTGTGGGACCTTTCTTTCATTTATGTGCAGTAGAGATTCCCAAACTTTTTTGTCTGCTGAACCACTTTGGCCTAAAATATATACTAAAAGTTTCCCTAGAAATTTTAAGTTAATAATTCCATAGTTTAGCAATGCATTCACATGTTAACAGTCCACTAATGATGGTCACATGAGATGCAGGTAAACAATATATTTTTTTATGCCTTAAACTTTGTTGCTGTCATGGCATCTTATATTGTTTTTTCAAAAAAAAATCTTGAGTATTTTTAATAAAAATTAATTAAAATACATAATATATATATATATATAAAATTTCATTTTAGTATGTTTAATATTTTGCTTGTTTGTAAACATAATATTTAAAAAAAATATATATTAATTATTAACTAATTGGTAATTTTTTATTTTAAAATTATTTATTATAATGATGTATATTTATTGATTTAATATTTATGATTTAATAATAGGAGTTATTGTATTGTTGTTATTGTAGTTTCATTGACATACTATTAGTTTTATTTTTTTATTTCTATATAAAAAAAAATATTTCTATCTATTTTTTTACAATTTCATTTATTTTTATTTCTATATTTTGCGATATTAATGTTAACATTTTAGAATTTTTTTGTCATTTTTATTAGATTTTTTGTTTTTAATATCTGTATAGTTTTTACTCTTTATTTCAGTTTTAGTTATTTTAGTATTTCAAGTGAAACTAAATGAAAATGTTAATAAAAATGTTACCTTGGCAACTAGCTGAAATAAAATATTTTTTTAAAGTAGCGAAAATTCAAGTAACGAAAATGTTTTTAAACCCTAACCCTAACCCTAACCCTAACCCACTGAACCATAATAAATGTGTCTTTAACTTAATTATTATTAATTACTATTTAAGAAACCCTAAGTTAAGGGATTGCATTTAAATATACATTTTAAATACATTTGTCTGTATTGACCAATCAGAATCAAGCATTGTAGAGCTCCATGTGATGTGATTGGTTAATACTGCAGCCAAACTGCTATGCAAGGCAATATTTGTTTTTCAAGTATTTATTAACACATTTACTTATTTACTTACTTATCATATGGTAAATGATGCTAAAATCATTTAATGTAGAAACTTAAATTCACTGACTAATTTCTTTCCACTTCAAATGGAATGTTTATCATTAATTTTCAAGTTTTCAAGACAGTATATCTTCAAATGTTGTTCTGTTGCAGTTTTCTAAATGTAGCAAGATAGAAAGGCACACTTTCCAAGTTAGATAACACAGCATCATACAATTATACAGTATTTACTCTAGTTTGATCTGAAGGGACCATGAATGTTTCCCAAGAAACTCTAGAGGAAAATAAAGAGGCTTTCTGCCTGTTTTATCCTCTCTTTTTTTCATTTTTTTTTTTTTTTTGTATAATTATTTACATGCAAGGTCGCGGCGGCTGCGAGAGAAATTTAGGGAGTGTGTGTCTGACAAAGAGAGTGAGACGAAAAGAGAGAAATCTTCCTCCCTTCCCGTCTCTCCGCCTGGCGCTCAAGGCCATGTTTCCTCCTCCAGCAGAAACACTGTTACAGATCTGCTTATCACTGCGCTATCGGCCAAAACACACCTGGTGCTGAGCGAGAGAGAGAGAGACTGAGAGAGAGAGAGAGAGAGAGAGAGAGAGAGATTCATCTGAGAAAAGCAGATCTAGCTGACATTGGATTTGAGGGGATACGAACCCTTTTGTGTGAGTGAGTGAGTGTGTGAGTGTGTGTGTGTGTGTGTGTGTGTGTGTGTGTGTGTGTGTGTGTGTGTGTGTGTGTGTGTGTGTGTGTGTGTGTGTGTCATAAACCATAAACCTCATTAACCATGTTTACGTTGTAGTACCCATGTCATTATATACATTTGTGTCCTCATAAACAATATATACCAGTACACACACACACTCTCATGCACATGCACACGCACACACGAGCACACACACGCATGCACACACACACACTCACGCACATACTCACACACGTACACACACACACTCACACACGCACGCACACACACGCCACACACACACACACACACACACACACACACACACGCGCACACACACTCACGCACATACTCACACACGTACACACACACTCACACACGCACACACACACACACACACACACACACACACACACACACTCACTCACTCACTCACACAAACACACGCACACACGCACGCACACGCGCGCACACACACACAAACTCACAGACACACACTCACTCACTCACTCACTCACTCACTCACACAAACACACACACACACACACCCACACACACTCACACACACACTCACACACACACACACACGCACTCACACACACTCACTCATTAAACCACTCACACAAACACACACACACACACACACACACTCACACACACACTCACACACACACACTCTCACACACACACACACACACGCACTCACACACGCACACTCACACACTCTCACACACACACACACACACGCGCGCACAGGTCATGGCCAGAAGTATCAGGCTGCTCAAGCTGGATTTCTGCGTTTGAGCTCAATTCATGATGCAACTCAACTGCACATTATGCAGACATCTCAGCAATGCATTGTGTGATGAAATTATATATAGAAAATTAATACATTTTATTTTAAAATACTTTTATATTTATTATTGATATATTATATATATATATATATATATATATATATATATATATATATATTATATATAATTTTTTGTGCATGCAAAAATTTTAGTGCATATGACATTGTATATATGACATGTATATATATACTGTACATATACAAAAGTAAAAGTTATTTTATTTATTTTTATTTATTTTGAAAAACAATTTTTATATAATGCAAATAAAAATGTTAATAAAACTTTTTTATTTTATATTTTTTTGTTTTTATTGTATATTATTAATAAAAAAGTATTGTGTCATTAATTCTTTTTCTTATATAACAGTATTTTTAATAAAGAAAATGTTCCTGCAAATATGTATTTAGGGAGAATGTATATACTATGACAGTAAGTATTGCAATTTATTTATTTTTATTTTATATGTATATATCGTATATATATATACTATATATATATATTATATTATATAGATATATATATATCTATATATATATATATATATATAATTGTATAAATAATTATTAAATATTAACATATATTGTTTTTAACAACTTTTATTATAAGTATTATTAATAAATATATGTATTGTGTTATTGAATTATTTGCTATGACTGTAAATATATATACTTTATATATAATATGTCATTTTTACAAATTACAATTTACTTAATTTTTTTTTTTTTTTACAAAAATAAAAAATATTTATTTATTTATTTATTTATTTATTTATTTATTGAGAGAGAGGGTTGTCTTAACAGCTTGAAATTTCAACGATTTTTCCCTCCAAAGATTTAAAATGTATAGCAATCAGTTGCAAACACTTCGCCGATGTTAAAAATCATTGGCAGTTCCATGAGCCACGAATATCACAGCATCCAGATCTGTATTTCCAGAGCCATACAAGCTGAGCAGCTGAAGTTAAGATATGTGTTAAACTGTAATTTATTTCTGTGATGCGCAGCTGTATTTTCAGCATCATTACTCCAGTCTTCAGTGTCACATGATCTTCGGAAATCAGTATAATATGATGATTTGCTGCTCAACAAACATTTCTGATTATTATCAATGTTGAAATAAGTTGTGCTGACCAATATTTTTGTGGAAAATGTAATACATTTTATTCTTCATTATTCACAGATGAATAGAAAGTTCAAAAGAACAGCATTTATTTGAAATAGAATCGTTTGTAACAAAAATGTAACATTATAAACATTACATAAATGTAATATTATTTTTGTAACATTACAAATATAAACAAAATACTATTAGTATTTTCATAATTATTATTATTTTAATATGATTATTTATTATTATAGGTATTTTTAATATTATAATACAATATTTTATTATAAAAATATAAATTCCTTAATTAATAATAAATATATTTGCATCACGACATTAAAACATAAAAAAAAAAAATTTCAGTCAAAACAAAACATAAAAAAATATTTAAATAATTTCAAAATACAAACAAACAAAACTCTTTTAATAATTATTATTTTAATATAATTATTTACTACTACACTTTTTAATAATATAATAAAAATATAATATTAAAAATATAGAATTTATTTAATTCGCTGCATGTCTTGTGAACGTGAAATACATTGTTAAATACATTTTTAAAATTGTAATAATTTAAAAATAAAAAAAAAATCAATTAACACGAAACTCATTATATTATGCAATAACCAACCAGCTTGTGTGGGGCTCAGCGGGCCCCGGCTCTATCAGCAGGAGCCTGACGTCAGCCGGGCCTGAGATGATAAGGGGTCCGGCGGAGCTCAAGGGGGTTTAGACTAACAGAGACAGTCTGGATAAGAGCTCAGACTGATAAGAGCCCAGTCTGTGGAGCCCTATTGTTCAGAGGATCCTCCACAAGCCTCTTATTATGACACGTATGATTGTTGACTTTGTGTGTGAGTGTGTGCGTGTGTGTGTGTGTGTGTGTGTGTGTGTGTGTGTGTGTGTGTTGTGTGTGTGTGTGTGTGTGTGTGTGTGTGTGTGTGTGTGTGTGTGTGTGTGTGTGTGTGTGTGAGTGTTTCAACCGCACGTATCCTTGACAAACAGCAATAATTCCTCACTTATCAGGCTGTATGACCTGCTGAATTGAGACTCTTCTGTGCTATTATTTCCTCTGATTGTGTGTGCGTCCATAAACCGTGTTATTTTAGTAGCGTTAATATAGTATTATAGTATTTTTTATATTTATGGATTTAATATGAATTTATTTAAAATTTATTTATATATTTATTAATATTTATTTAATAGATCTTATTTTTACATTTTACATTTTAGTTTTTGTAATTTTTATTAATTTATTATTTAAAATATTTCTCTGAATTTTTTGTAAATTTTTTTCAAATAAAATATTACTACTTTTATTTTAATTTATATCTGTGTTTGTGTAATATTTATATATGTATTCATATTTATTCATTTTTGTTTTTTATATTTTAAGTTTTAGTAATTTTGTAGTGGTTTTTGTCATTTTTATTTTTTTATAAGTTTTTTAGTTCAATTATATTGAATAATGTGTATTATTGATGCTATATTTACTATTTAATATTTATCAACTTATTATTAATTTAATTTACATATATATGTAAATTAACACACACAAATTTTCTGTTTCCGTGGAGTATTGTTGTCATTTACATATATATGTATGTAAATTAATTTGAAACACACAATTTTCATTTTGTTTTGTCTATTTTAGTAATTAAGTGGTTTTTATATATTTTAATATAAAATTTCAGTTTAGTTATTGTCTGTCATTTTAGTATTAAATACTAAATCATATTTAGTATTTAATATTTATTAATTTATTATTTTTTGCACGTCTGTCATTAATATTTATTAATTTATTATTAATTTAGTATTAAATACTAAATCATATTTAGTATTTAATATTTATTAATTTATTATTAATTTCATTAAATTAATTTTCATATTTATATATGTAATGTTTATATATTTATTATGTTTTCTGTGGTGTGTTTTTGTTGTTATTATTAATATTATTATTTATGATTATTGTCATTTGTGTGTTTTTCTGTCTTCTCAGGTATTTGAGGAGAAACGTCTGAAACAGATCTAATATGTGAATAAATATGACTGAGAAAACCAAAGCAAGTAATGATCCTCTGGACTCAGTCATGTGATGTTTTATTACATCATCACGGTCAAGGCCAGATTTAGGCTCCACAGCATAAAGTTGAACAAATTTATGGATATACAGTGGGTTTTTGACGTTTTTATTTGTGGTTTTGTATAACTGGAGCTGGTCAAATAACATCAATAAATATCTAATAGAACAAAACAACACAAAACCACACAAAACACACAAAACATGACCACGACAACATCACAAAAACACCGAAACCACAAAAAACGGCAATAAACATCACCCATACCTAATCAATTTCCATTATCAAAAACTACAAAAACCACCTCAACCCCAATAACTTCAACAAATAACTCCTTCACACCTCGTTAAATTAACACAACAGAAAAACTACTAAATTCATTTTTAAATCAATAAACTAAATCTAACTACATCAAATAAACTAGTCTTAGCCCAGACAATAAAACAAAGCACAACTGTAACCTAACCCATAGCAAAATTACATTTCACAGAACATAACTAAAATAATATTTTTCATTTCGATCTTAATTACTAATAGACCTTTTTTGCTACTAGAACTAGCGCTGATAGTGATAGCTCATATAACAACAATCTGGCCTTGAGCAAACTTCATCATCATCATATAATATTGAAAGTTTTTATTGAATAGTTCTTGACAGATATACACATCTTGTTTTGAAGTAACATGTACTAGGGTTTTACTTTATTTTATTTTTTAATACTGGTATATTTAATAAATTTTAAATATTATTATTATTATTAATAATATTATATTTGATTATATAAATGTTGCATATTTTATTTATTTTTATTAATTAAATATGTAAAGTTATAAATATTATTTCGATAATTATTATTATAAACGAATGTATATTATAAAAAGTCAAGTTAAATATATTGTCATTTTTTGCCACATGTATAATTATACAAGAGAATGAAATTGCGTATTCTCAATGTTAAATGTAAAAATTATTTAAAATATATCAAACTATATAGTTATTATAGTAATAAATTATTTGTTATTGAATTATATGCTTTTTTTATTGTATGAACTGCACGTTGACGAAACCCTGATCTAACACTGCACGTTGACGAAACCCTGATCTAACCGGACTGGGGACCTGGGGGGGGGTGGGCTGATCTAACCAACATGAACGGGGGGCAAGTCAGACCTGCCTGAGTGTGTGTCATGTGTAGTTCCTGGTGTGTGTGTGTGGCAAGCATGTGTGTGTGTGTGTGTGTGTGTGTGTGTGTGTGTGTGCAGAGTCTTCAGTTCTTATCAGCATTTGCTCTCGTCCACTGGTTCACATGTGTTGTGGCTCTGTCTCCTCAGTTTACATCGGAGAGAGTCGGACTTTTGCCCGTTTCTTATCTGAGGGTGGTAACAGGTCCTCTGGATGTGCCACCCTCTTGGTGCTCTCTCTCTGTGTGTGTGTGAGTGTGTGTCCTGAAGTGTCCCTCCTGTGTCTTCCACGTTCATTTGTGTGTGCACACCCCGTGTGTGTGTGTGTGTGTGTCGTGTCATCCTGCAAACGTGTGGGTTGTGTGTGCAGTCGTGTTGTCCAGCAGAAGTGAAGAGAGGGGGCTCTCCTTGTGGGGCCCCAGTGTTCAGTGTGTGTGTGGATGTGTTTGCTGCGCTGTACACGTTACTGGCCCTCTCTCGTGTCTGAGTGTGTGTGTGTGTGGAAGTGTTATCCCTCTCTGTGTTTATGTGTGATGTGTGTGTGTGTGTGTGTGACGTGTCTTTGTTTGTGTGTGTGTGTGTGTGTAATTGGATGGGCAATTCGGTCTAAGCCGTGTTGGACCGATTGGAATGTGTGAGATGTGGGGAGGGCAGACCTTTGATGTGTGTGACCTAGCCTGCGAAGCAATTCATGATGTGGACGGTAGTCATTGCAGCGGATGTAGATGTTCTGTGGACTGGCATGTGTGTGTGTGTGTGTGTGACTCAGGTGTGTGAAATGTGTGTGTTCTGTTGCACAGTCTCTCAGTGGCTGTGTGTGTGTGTGCGTGCATTGCCCTGCTGTGGATTCCTCACGCTGTGTGGGGTCAGTGTGTGCACCGTGTTCACGACTGTGGAGTCTCTGCAGTGGATGTGTGTTTGTGTCAAAGTGTTCCGCTCGTGGCAGTGTGTGTGTGCACGAGGTGTGTGTGTGTGTGTTCGGTGTGTGTGCCGAGTGTGGGTCGCTCGATGGCTATCTATTACTCTGTCTCTTTCGCAATCTGGATGCCCGGGGGCGGGATAGGGTGGGCCCTGGCGTGTTCTCAGGCCCCCCTCGTCTCCAGCTGTCTGAAGGCAGCGTTCCGCGTCTCCAGGAGTCTGTGGACTTCCCCTGTCATCCAGGCTTCTGGTGGGCCCGGACAGAGTAATTGGTTTTGGTGTGACGGTTTAATTCAATACAATTTGGTTGATGCAAGTCAGTGGACAGTCCTCCGAGTACTTCATTGGAGTTATGTGTAAGGTGGGGCAGCCTTTAAACAGATTCCATGTATTAAAGCAGGTTTCTAAAGAAAACATTCCTCTGCACATATCTGTTTCTGAACTGGTTTATAGCAATAGCGGGTTTTGGCAGGCAATGTAGCATGACATGATGTTGTCTGAGGCACACCGAGAGGTGGATTGTTCTAAGCTCCTCGCTGTGTGGTGGTAAAAAATACTATACATGTTATTACCGCGTTTTTTGGAAAAGTTAATGTGTTGGTAATTTTTGGAACTACACTTTTAAAGTCATCGGGTTTGAACAATCCCGCACTATGATGAGAAAAGCATTCTTGTCCTGCGCTCGGCTGATGGGTCTGTACAGTTCATTTAGTGGGCATCGTGTCTAATTTCTGATTTCTTGTGTTTTATTCTATGTGTTTCCTTCTCATAAAATATAATTTCTGATTTCTTCTGTTTGATTCTATGTGTTTCCCTCTCAGGGTTTTCTAGACGGACTGTGAACCGCTGTGTTAGTGAGAGCGCGTCCTGTGATTGGTCAGAAACGAGCCAATCACAGAGGCCGGAGTTCTGTGACCTCTCTGTCACAGCGTGTGATGATCCTGATGGTGAAAGCTGATTGGCTGTAAACACGAGAGGTTAAAGATGACGCCGCTGTGTGTTCAGTGAGGTCAGGTGTGCTTTAAACATCAGTGTAAAGCAAAGAGAGCTGATCTACAAACACTCTACAACAACACAAACACACTCAAGCCATTACACACCGTCCCTAAACCTATAACACACTTCGTAACTCTTACTGACAACACACGGGTTTTATTGCTCACAGATTGCTCTTTCATAGCTCAGAGTTTTAACTCATTTAAATATCAACTTTCTGATATTTCTCCTAAAGTTCCTACTGAGAACTTCTGAATGCAGATATTGGAATCTTGACAAATCTGAGCACACTTTGAGACATTGTTGAGAACTTTTAGACATTTTTTCAGCAAGAAACTACAGCAAAAGTCTCATTTTGTGTCCCTGGAGCACAAAAGCAGTCATAAGTAGCACAGGTATATTTGTAGCAATAGACAACAATACATTGTATGAGTCACAATTATACATTTCTCTTTTATGCCAAAAATCATTAGGATATTAAGATAAGATCATGTTCCTTGAAGATGTTTTGTAGATTTCCTATCATAAATATATCAAAACTTAATTTTTGATTAGTAATATGCATTGCTAAGAACTTCATTTGGAAAACTTTTAAGGCGATTTTCTTAATATTTAGAATTATTTTTTTGAATTGTATCTCGGCCAAATATTGTTCTATCCTAAAAAACCATACTACCTTATTTATTCGCCTTTCAGATGGTGTATAAATGTCAATTTAAAAAAATTGGCCCTTGTCACATTTTTTTCTCCATTTAATCTTATTGCCTTGTTGTTGGAGAAACATCTGACATAATAAATAGAAATTATGTTTTTCCTTGGCGGATTATGGTGTCTTTCCAGATGTGAGCACAGTTTGAGACATTATTGAGATCTCCTCTTAACCTTCAGAGGAGAAAGATGAGATTGAGTTTTTTTTTTTTTTTTTTTTTTTTGATTTTAAAAAGCTGGAGAACCAAAGTCTCCATTTGTTTTGCATTTATTAAATAATGACGATCTCATGTTTGCAAGTCTGAGAAGAATTTGAGACATTGTCAAGATCTCTTCGGAGGAGACATTACTCTGGTATTTTCGCAGTCGAAACATCAGTCGAAACATCAGTTGAAACATTATTCAAGACTCAAAAATACGTAGGCGATTCAAAGCTCAACACCTTAGTCTCATTTCTGTGTAGGAGAAACATCTGAGACATTAAAGAGATCTTATTAGGGATTTTCTTGGCAACTTCCCATGTGATTGTTCAGATTGTATTCCAATAATAATCCTCTCCAATTCTGTCACACTTGAAGATGTGATGAAGTGATCAGAGCAGCTCTGCAAACACACACACACACACACACACACACACACACACACACACACACACACACACACACACACACACACACACACACGTACACAGTGACAGATAGCTGTGATCAAACACACTCACACTTGAGCGCCTCTGTCTATAGACACTCACACGGCTCTCTGTCGGCCTGATTCTGAGATGATTGGTTCAGCGAGATAACACACTATCCAGATAAGAGCAGAGATCATACCTGAGAGAGACGGTCATTGATCGCTCTTAATTTCATCACATACACACGAGATGCCAACAAACAAACAGAGGTCAAACATGTCTGCTGCATCTGAAAAGATCTTCAGCCAGAGGGGGGATTCATTTGAGGTCTTTAAGATCACTTTTTGCCTAGACATTAAAACAAGTTCTCAGAACAGCCTAGCAACTGCATAGCAACCACACAAACTTCCCTAGTAATTGCATAGCCACATAGGATCAGAACACCATAGCAACACATTAAATGCTATTCAAAAGACATCAGCTGCATAGCAACACCCTGCCAATTGCATAGCAATGAAATAAAAACCACTCAGAACACCCTAGTACATGAATCGCAACACACATCATATACAGTAGCAATGCCCTAGAACCTACCTAGAACGCCACAGCAACACATTAAACACATCATCAACTGTATAGCAACACCCTGGCAACTGCTTAGCAACACACTAAAAGCCACTCGGAACACCCTAATACCTACATAGCAACACCCTAGCAACCATATACAGTAGCAATGCCCTAGAACCTACCTAGAATGCCACGGCAACACATTAAACAGCATTCAAAACACATCATCAACTGCATAGCAACACCCTGGCAACTGCTTAGCAACACACTAAAAGCCGCTCGGAACACCCCAATACCTGCATAACAACACCCTAGCAACCATATACAGTAGCAATGCCCTATAACCTACCTAGAATGCCACGGCAACACATTAAACGGCATTCAAAACACATTATCAACTGCATAGCAACACCTTGGCAACTGCATGGCAATACACTAAAAACCACTTAGAAAACCCTAAGTATCTGCATAGCAACACCCTGGCAACCTAGAACACCATAGCAACAGTATATGCCACTCGGAGCACATCAGCAACTGCATAGCAACCACCCATAGTACTCTAGCGTTGCAAAAGATGAAAAATAAATCTCAGAAAAATATTTGTTATCCTTACATTCCCAGAAGAAAGGAAAAATCCTAATTGGATTTTCAAATAAATGTTCTAAGCTGCTTCACATTCATTTCACATCTCTGAACTCTTACTGTATGACAAGTATTGACTCATTTGTGTCTGTTTTTATATCTCCTCAGGTATTTTAGGGGAAACTGCTGAAGCAAAGTTGGTACTTTAATGAAGTGTAAGTGGGAATGAAAGAGCACGCTTACATGTTCCTTTGAGTTATCATCATTCAAATACATTTCTCAGTCTGGCTGTGTGTGTGTGTGTGTGTGTGTGTCACTTGTTTTGAGCCGTTTCCTCATTTCTCAGGTTTTGTCCTCAGTGTCCAGGTCTTGTTCTGTCAGTGTTTTCCGTCTGATCCTCCGATGGATGCTCTTTTGAAATGCTCTTCCTGGAGACAGGGGGTCTGGCTGCGCTCTGACCCAGAGGAAGAGGGGCCACGCAGGGCCACCGACCCCGTCCTAAACCCAAGAGTCTGCACAGAGCCACACAAGGACATGCATCCATCAGAGAACGGCTAAATAATAATGCATCATATTGCTGCCTTTATTTTGGACTGCCTTCATGTCAGGAGTTTATCGATGATGCCTCAGGGCCAAACATATGCAAGTACATGAATTCAAAGGCTTCTAGCAATGCAGTTGCATTGCAGAATGTGTTAGAATGCAAATGCACCGCAAAATACTATGAGTTAAAGTTAAAATATCAACATATTCATAGCATCAGAGGAAACCCAGTTTAAAAAGAAGAAGGAAAACATGCATGAACTTTATAAGATGTACAGTATAGCTTGAGTGCAATGTAAGTTGCAGCTGCATAGCAACACCCTGGCAACCATATAGTAATGCCCTAGAACACCATAGCAACTGCATAGCAACACACTAAGAAAACAGTACCTGCATAGCAACCCCCTGGCAACCATATAGCAGTGCCCTAGAACCCACCTTCTGTAGAACACCATAGCAACTGCATAGCAACACAATATAAGCTCCTCAGAACACATAAGCAATCACATAGCAACACCCTAGCAACTGGATAGCAACACAGTAAAAACCACTTAGAACACATTGTATCTGCATAGCAACACCCTGGCAACCATATAGCAATGCCCTAGAACCTACCTTCTGTTGAACTCCATAGCAACAATATGTTGTATCAAGCTCAGAAAACATAAACAATCACATAGTGTCACCTTGGCAACTGTCTAGAAAACCTTAACAACTGCATAGCAACACTAAAAGACATTTAAACACACTATTACCTTCTTAACAACACCCTGGCAGCCATATAGCAATATTTTAATATATATAATATATACCTTACATACATATTTATATCTTTAAAAACACAAAAGCACACAAAATACACACAAAAACAAAACACACATTTCACAACACACTTGTAAAAAGTCTACTTTTTCTCTCTATATTACTGCAAAGCAACACATACAGAAATACAACAAAAACAAATCCGAACTCTAGGTTTGCAGACAGAAAGATGCTGATATTTATTAGATCACATTCCACCATTTTTATTTTCCGTCTTGCAACACGTTCAGTTCTCCAACAAACACACACTCCTCCCCCCACAGTCGGTCTCATCTGTACTATCTGTTGTTTCTCCCCGTCTCTCCCCCTATCTGCTCTCATCTTCATCACCAAACACCTCGTTCATACTCACTCTGACAGTGGTCTGGCCCCGAATGCATTACTCAGGCGCTTCTGAGCCCAACGTTCAGATATTTCACACATGCCTCACACACACATTCATAGACATCTCTTCTAGCAATAAAGTGATAGAAATAAAAAGCATATGTGACACGAAAACATCAGTGCTGAAATGTTTTAATCCTCCTTTTGTTTTATTAGACGCGTTTTCTAAAACAGTAGTCACTAGTAATAGTCCTCATAGTGATGCGATCAACAGCCCACAATACTATGGCAACCACATATCAGCACACTAAATACAATTTGGAACACTTTAGCAACTGCATAGCATCACCTCAACTCTCACAACACCCTAAAAATGCCATAGCAACACATTTAAAATTATTTGGAACCTCATAGCAACACCCTGACAACCAACAAGAATAATATGGCAACTTCATAAAAACACTCAGAGCACTTTAGCAACTGCATAGCAGCACCTCAGCTCTCACAACACCCTAAAAATGCCATAGCAACACATTTAAAATTATTTGGAACCTCATAGCAACACCCTGACAATGAACAAGAATAATATGGCAACTTCATAAAAACACTCAGAGCACTTTAGCAACTGCATAGCAACACCTCAACTCTCACAACACCCTAAAATGCCATAGCAACACATTTAAAATTATTTGGAACCTCATAGCAACACCCTGACAACCAACAAGAATAATATGGCAACTTCATAAAAACACTCAGAGCACTTTAGCAACTGCATAGCAACACCTCAACTCTCACAACACCCTAAAAATGCCATAGCAACACATTTAAAATTATTTGGAACCTTGTAGCACCTGCATAGCAACACCCTGACAACGAACAAGAATAATATGGCAACTTCATAAAAACACTCAGAGCACTTTAGCAACTGCATAGCATCACCTCAACTCTCACAACACCCTAAAAATGCCATAGCAACACATTTAAAATTATTTGGAACCTCGTAGCACCTGCATAGCAACACCCTGACAACCAACAAGAATAATATGGCAACTTCATAAAAACACTCAGAGCACTTTAGCAACTGCATAGCAACACCTCAACTCTCACAACACCCTAAAAATGCCATGGCAACACATCTAAAATTATTTGGAACCTCGTAGCACCTGCATAGCAACACCCTGACAACCAACAAGAATAATATTGCAACTTTATAAAAACACTAAGAGCACTTTAGCAAATGTTTCTTTAGCCGATTCCCAAAATACCCTAGCAACTGCATAGCAACAAATTAAAAATGACTTTGAGCATCTTTGCAACTGCATAGCAACACCCTGGCAACCACCCAGAGTACAGAATACTGTGGCAACCACATAGCAGCACATTAAAAGCAAGTGAGAACACTTTAGCAACTGCATAGCAACACCCTAGCAACCACCCACAACACCCAAGCGCTGTGCTTCTTGCAAATACAACTTAGATTTTCTTTAAAATGTGTATATTCTAAGTCAGATAAATATAAAATCATAGACCTCTGAACCATTACTCTTATTGTGATGTAATAATCTTCTTTTGTAAATTGATTTAAATTTTACACTTGTATTGTAGAGGAGCAGAGGACTTCATATTGACCAGAGGCTCGATTATCAGACGTGGGATTGGGATCACAGGCCAGCAGCAGCAGCCACGGAAAGTTTCCCAGTGAGGATGGAGACGGAGCCGCTGAGGAAGTGGGGAGCCATATGGAGGAGATCTGCTGATTTTCCAAGTGTTCCAGAACCTGCTTAACTCAGACTGCATCCTGTCTTGCTTTGGACTCACTATCAATAATATCCTCTGTGAGACTGTTATCTGCAATACAGAAATCCAATTCATTCACTCATTTTCTGCTAAAAAGTATCACAAAATTCCTTAAATAAAGGAGTTTTTTCATTTATTTTGTTTATCCTTACAAAGTGTATTTTGATGTGCATGGTCTTTTATATCAGCAGTTTTGTTGCTACGTTTTGTAACACTTTACTTAAAGCCTTTATTTATAGTGCATTATTAACATATTGAAAATGTAAGTTGTAATGCATTGTATCTTTTCATAAATAACATTAACCAAAGTTAAAATGCAGTATAATACTTGAAGATATGTTTGTTGTGTGTTTTAATGCATTAAGGTGTACCAATGAATAGGTTAGTACTATAGTCAAACCAAAAAATCTTCAGACACCAGATATAATTTTTGATATTTGTTTTACATGCGGGTGCAGGAAACTATAGTTCATAAATGTAGTGAGGATAGCAAAATGAAGTGAACTGTGACATGAAATACTTCATACAGTGGACTAGCAGTAAAATTATATGGTGCACTGCACCAAAAACCAACAACTCTAAACTCTAATTTTGCAATTAAATTAGATTTTTTTAAACAAAACAATGCAATGTTTTAAAAAGAATACAACAGACTTGTGTCCTCACACTGACAGCGGATGTTCTGTGTGAAAGTGGTCTGGATATCGTTGCGGAAGGCGCATATCGAGACGCGTAATTGTAAAACTAAGGAAATGGACAGCATGAAAGTTTCGGTTTGTTTATAAAAAACAGCGAAATGACAGTAAAAAATGTGTCACTGAAAACAACAACAGTGATACTTCCGACAGCCGCGAGGTGCGGACGCGCGTGACGTCAGTGATGCGCGGGACATCAATCATATCCATCACGCGTCTCTTCCTGCACATATTAGACGTATAAACACAATATTAATGCATAGAATATTTTTAAATATTTCTTGCAAATTATTGTAATACTAATACATCAAATGTGCGAATTAGTTAAAACATGATTTTTGTTTTACTTTTAAAAGTGCGACATGGTAGAAATTATGCGTATATAGGCCTAATACAGGTTTTCTTTATTTTACTGACCTATTAAATCCACATACAAAATGTATATAGTTTAATTTAAAAGAAATCGTCGATGTATTATAATTTAATAATATCTGACTGGGCTCACATATTTTATATAACTCTTAGGAAATAATATTGTAATAAAATCATTTAGATCAAATGTACGGGCATTTATTCCTGTATCAGCGTTTTTAATTCGGAAAGATCTAAAACTCTTCCCTGCTTTCCTCTTGTTTCTCTTCTCCTTTGCTTGTCAGTTATCATGTCACATTTAAGTAATTTAATCAAATCATTTATCGAGGGTCTCAGTCAACTGGGTTTCATCTTTAAATGTGAATTTTTCATATATTCTTGTAATTTATGCTAATTTCTTGCAATACTGGAATATAGGCTGTGTGTGTGTGTGTGTGTGTGTGTGTGTGTGTGTGTGTGTGTGTGTGTGTGTGTGTGTGTGTGTGTGTGTGTGTGATGTTTTAAATTATTTAGTTAATATTTATTTTATTTCTTTATTTTTATTCTTATATTTTATTATTATTTAATTTTTATTTATTTTATTTTTATGTTTTATTGTAAGGTCAGTTTTTGAGGCGTTCTTTAAAGAACATATGCTTTTCTAAAGAACTTATAAAGATTTTAAATGCCCTTATTAGTTAAATGAAATCCTTATTTTTGAAAGTGGAATCTCAGAATTAATTCTCATGCACATGCGCAAATAAACGCTACATATTTTAGCTATTATGCGTATACACAAAGATACGTTACGATCAGTGAAGCTTTAACCGAGGGTGCTATTGATTTCGTTTGAGAACTACCGGGTCTGATTCGCATGCGTGACGCAGACATAATGGGAGTATGTTGTTGTTCCTGTAAACGAGGTCGGTGACCCGAGCAGGAATCAGATGCGCTTTACTAGAGGCGGAGAGAGACCGTCCACCCTCATCATCCTCTGCTGCCGTCGAGTCAAGCGAAGCAAAAAATGCTCCCAGCGGGCGCAGGGTGAACTCAGCCCGGTAAGACCTACGCCCATGCTCCGGTCCTCGCGAGTGGAGCGATCGCTCACCTGTGGACATGTATCAAGGTGTAGCGATGTCCGCAAACCACGCACCCGCGTCTTACGAGCCCGGTTTCCTCCATAACGCCGCGGCTTCGCCGGTGTACGTGACGCCCACCCGGGTCACCCCGATGATCCCGGCGCTGCCGTACCTCCAGACGCCGCAGCAGAGCACCCCGGTGTCCGCGCACTCGGGATGGGCGCAGGCGGGCGCGGACACGGTCGCCTCTTACAGCACCTCCGGCGGTCAGCATCACTCTCCGGTCTCCAGGTTCACGTTCTCCACGAGCACTCCGTTAAGCTCCGGGATCGCGGCGGCGCGGGAGACGGCAAGTTACTCCAGCCCGCTGAACATCTCCGCCGGCGGGAGGGAGCACTACGGTTCCCGCGGTCTGAGCGGATCCTATCACGGCGGATACCCGGCTTACATGAACCCCAACATCGGAGGCTCTTGGGCGGCGACGCACTTTGACAGCTCCGTCCTGCACAGCCTCCAGAGCGGCGGAGCGCCCGGTGCAACGCGACACCACAATTTTGGTGAGAATTCAGAATGATTTCCCAAAATTTTTTTTTTTTTTTTTTTTTTTAAACGTAGATAAATTAGAAGTAGAATAGAGTTAACTCAAAAATTGCTAGCAGGCGAAATTTCAAAAAAAAAAAAAAAAAAAATTCAACAGCAGACACTCTTAAAAATAAAGGTGCTTCACAGTGATGCCATCGAAGAAGCATTCTCGTATAAATGGTTCCACAAAGAACCTTAAACATCTGAAGAACCTTTCTGCTTCACAAAAGCTTCTTTGTTGCGAAAGAAGGTTCTTCAGATGATAAAAAGGTAAGAAAGAGATTCTTTGTGAAACCAGAAATGGTTCTTAAACGGCATCGCTGTAAAGAACTTTTTTTACACTTATGTATTTTTGGTAAAAGGGGTATTTAAGATCTAAAAATTAGGTATAAATGTCATGAAATGACGATGTGCATTTGTGGTTGCATGAGTCATTTTAAGAAGTTTAAATGAGAATTTGCACGACACTATGATTCATCATCTGATATGAGAACAGGATTCAAATAAAACATACAGGTGATTAATCGCGTGTGCACTGCTGATTTAGCTAGTTTCTGTACTGAATTTATTTTGATGAAACTTTAAAGTCGACAAAATCCGCTTATAAATAATACAAAATAAATACATAAATAAAAGTGTATTATTTCTTCAGCGTCGCCTTTTGAAACCACGTGGGTGTAAAACTACAAAGTAGACTAAATATTATTTCCTATAATAATTAGTTACATTTCTTCTCTGTTTCTTTTCTGGAACAATTGATTATCAGAATAATGAACATGGTGAAGTCTAAACTAAGTTTGGGCATTTATGGATATAAACATCAGCTTTTAGAAAAATATGCTGTCTTTTGATCATTTGGGCCGAGTTTTTATTTTTATTTTTTTATTATTATTTATTAATTCTATGAAACATTACAGTTTATAATAAACAGTTTTTTACATAATGTATGTGAGCCAAGAATTTAGATGATTTCACTCTGATCGAATCATATAAATATGTATTGCAAAAAAAAAAAAGGATGCATCTGAATATAGACCAAATACAACGCTATTCGACCTGAGAAACGCGCAGCTGTCACTTTAAATCAATGTTTGCAATGTAATCTAACAATTGATGTTATATTGAATAGATTACAGAATTATATTATTATATTATTATTATCAGCAGTTTCACGATAAATTATATTATTTATCGTGAAACTGTTTTGCATTTATGAAAACACTTTCTGGTCGTCTTATAATTTTATTCATGAGTGTTTATTGTGTTTTTCACACTCACCCAAAACTTTATAATGAAGTTATAGTCACAGTTTATCCGAGAAACACGCGACAATCGTAACCTAAAAACAGATTCGCATGCTTATGTTTTGAAAGATAGATTAATTAATAATTATAATAAAGGGAAAATACTGTGTTGATTTAACACCTGTATAATCATTTTTAAGTATTGTTGCTTAAACTTTAAAACCGACAAAACACATTATAAATAGTCAATAAGGATACTTTTTGAATGCATATGGATTAAAAACTACGAAATAAATATATATTTTTTATTTTATTTCTGTTTTATTTCTTTAAGCTCGATGTGAAACTGCTTTTATGAGACTCGACACAGAAAAAAAAGTTTTATGTCGTCTCTTGGGATCGTTTATATTTATTTTGAGGCATAATGTTATTATTATGACAACATTCAAAAACTAAATGTTATTTTTTACATTTTATGAAGTCATTCAAATCACGAAAATATATTAATCAAACTTTTATGATAATTTTATTTTTAAGTATGCTCTATGCTAAATAATATTATTTTATCTGTCGTGTATAGCCTATGACTGGAGAGAATAATTAAAAATATTTTACAGACTAATATTAATTCATATTAGCCTATATGAATATAAAAAAAATATTTAATATATATTTCATTTCAAATATATGAAAATGATATAAAAGAATGAAAAATAAACCTAAAAGAAAAAAGCGAATAAATTAAGTTTCTGATACAAATACATTTGTGATCTGTAGACATAATACATCTAAATGATTAATAATGGATTATTATTCTGTTACATGCGTTTTAGACGATTGTTAAAGACTCGCTTTATATATCGAAAGTTTGACTTGTTTTTTGTTTTTTTGTATGTTGTTCTAATGATCAAATTCAGCATAATATGTGTATAATTCATACTGACAAAAAACGTGGTATGTATTTAATTTTTCTGGTTAAAATCCAGTTAATAAGCTCATTTATTATTATAGGCCACTTTTGAATAGACTTTATTATACAGATGACGGTGATCTGAGGAATGCATGTAATAATGATAACCAGTCATCTGTGCCACGTGAGATTTTATTTACATCAATAACTGCACACTCATTAGCATGATAAAGATTTGATTATAGTTATATTGTCGATCAGAGTGAGACATAATCACGAATCTGCGTGCAAGATAAATCATGTTTGCCTGAGATATAAAATAAACTATCGAAGCAGATTTTTCATTAAACTAGAGTCATGTGACCTTTGTAGTGATCATGTGCTATTAATAGAGTGTATTAATAGAGTGTCGTGGACTTTAACATGCGGCCGAAAGAAACTTGACTTTATTTGTTTTTTTTGGGGTGTGTTTTCAGTCTTTTTGGAGTTTTTTTGCAGCTTATAATTAGTTTCTCCGTGTTGATAAGCAGTTTCTCGTCAGTCATTGCAGTAAAAGTCTCCCAAATGTGTCCAGACTTTGTGATTTTCAGGTGTTTGACCTCTGCTCATTAAGGCGTGTGACAGGCTTCTTAAATCTGAAGTTTAGAGCTGCTGAAGGCGCTTACAGAAATGTGTTCTGAGAACGTTGTGATGGCGTTGCTGTTAGGTTCTGTTTCATAACTTTACAAACATTATGGGAACGTAACGAACGTTCCTTTTGAATGTTATCGGAACATTCAGAAACATGAAGTAACGTTTCAGAAAAAAAGAAAAAAAAACATTGCATATATAATACCGTTTTTGTGCAAATATTTTGCAAACATTATTTCTGAATGTTCTCTGAACGGTCAAAATGTTTTAAAATGCAAACGTTAAAGGAACGTTCCATTTTATGATTTTACAAACATTATGGGAACGTTACTTTTGTTCATTCCATGAATAATGATTTTGTGCATTTTGAGAATATTATTAAAGACCAGAGATTGCATTGAATGTACATCTATTTAATTTTGCACAAATTTATCATTGCAGTTTTTTCAGTGTGTGCAGAAAGTTTTTTAAAAATATATTTTATTGTTGCTTTATCTATTTTATTCTTCACTGTTTTATTATTGCAGTTTTTATTTTTTATTTTGCACTATTTTTTTTATAATTGCAGTCTCTTCAGTGTTTGCAGAAAGTTTATTTCTTTATCTCGCATTATGTTTTATTATTGCAGTGTGTATTTCAGTGTGTTATATTTTTATACTGCATTATTATTATTGCAAATATATTTATATATATAGTATATGGTAATTAATCTAGTTTTTATATTTATTTTTTAGCATTAAAAAAAGGTTGTAAAACTTTGGTTCAAGGTTCAAAGTTTATTATAAGAGATTGCCCAGAGAGCAATTTGTGTGTGTGTGTGTGTGTGTGTGTGTGTGTGTGTGTGTGTGTGTGTGTGTGTGTGTGTGTGTGTGTGTGTTCTCAAAGCATTTGCAACTTACTGAAAAACAGAACACTGCAATAAAAAATCGTGCAGCGAAAAAAAAGAAAAGAAAAAAAACATGCAACACTACAATAATACAAAAAAAACTGCAAAAAACATAAGTATAAAATAACTTTTTCTAAACACTAAAAAGATTGCAATAATAATAAAAATAGTGTACAATAAAAGTGAAACTTTGTTATGTGTGTCTTCAGCTCTTAATATCTCGTAATCCTCTGATCGATCTGTAATGAGTCTCTCTGATGTGTGCTGTGATCAGAAAGGTGTTGATTTATGATGCTGAATGTGACAGAAAGCTTACAGCTTGTTAAAGGTGTTTGAAAGCCTGAAGAATGGTTCAGTGAGAGAGATGAATGATTATGCGTCTGCCTCATTTGTCCACACTGCTCGGTCGTTCAGTGTTGTAGTTAAGGGCCCCACAGGGGCCGTCTGTCATGTGTTTCCACTGATAAAGATTAGCAGAGACAGCGCAGAGCTCCACACACTGCATGAGCAACAGCGCCTCCTGCTGATCAGGAAAGACAGCTGCTTTGATTCACATTTTGTTGTCGATGTATGACTCTTTTTTTATTTTGCACTATATTATTGCAGTGCTAATTTTTACTTCCCACTTTATTATTTTTGCATTGATTATTTTTATTTTGCACTTTTTATTATTGCAGTGTTTGTTTTAATTTTTTATTTTGCACTTTAATATTGCACTACCACAGTGTATATTTTTAGTATTAGTGCATTGATTATATTTATCTATTTTAATTTTTATTGTTTTATTCTTCCAGTGTTTATTTTTCTTTTTTATTTTGCACTATTTTTATTATGACAGTTTTTCTCTGTGTATTGAAATGTTATTTTTTGTTTTGCATTATTTGTTAGTATTGCATTGATTGTATTTATCTATTCATATTTTCACTGTTTTATTATTGCAGTTTTTTCATAGTTTTTTTTTGAGTGTTTGCAGAAAGTTTTTAAAGGTTTTTGCAATTTTTATTTTACATTTTATGTTACACTACTTTTATTATTGCAGTGATGTTTATTTCTATTTTGTCTTCAGTGCTTGCAGATGGTTTATTTATTTTTTATTTAATTATTTAATTATTTTTATTTGGCACGTTTTAAATTATTGCAGTTTTTTAGTGTCTGCAACAAGTTGCAGGTGCTTTGGCAACACAAGTTTTACAACTTAAAAAAAAATAGATAAAATGGTCTTTGTGAAATGATTTGTGAATATGTGCTTGTTCTGGTCAGAGCTGCTGGATGATTTCGCTGAGGGTCGTGAGTGTGTGAACTGCGGGGCGATAGCCACTCCTCTGTGGCGGCGGGACGGGACGGGTCATTACCTGTGTAATGCCTGCGGCCTCTATAACAAGATGAACGGGATCAACCGGCCGCTCATCAAACCACAGAGACGACTGGTGCGTTTCACCCACATTCACAACATCCTTCTAACTCCTTTCAGAACACTCTGAGACCTGGGAAACTGATGTTTTTCTATTTCAACCTTATAATCTATGTATGTAAAATAAATAAGTATAGTATGCATAATAAGTAATAGTAAGTTCATTAAACACATGTTTTTCATGTTGTTGAACTATCATAATTAATAACATTATTTATTGTCTATTTTGAATTTTGTTATATTGAATTTTTTAATATTGCAGGGTTATTTTTTGCAATGTTTTTTATTATTACTTTTGTTATTTTTATTATTGCTTTTTTGCATTACTTGCAGTGTTTTTTATGACTGCAGTGTTTATTCTGTTATCTTGCAGTTTTTTTTTATTTTGAATTACTTTTTAATTATTGCAGCATTATTATTATTATTATTATTATTATTGCAGGGTTTTCAGTTTTTGCAGCATATATATTTTTTATTTTGCATTACCTTTTAGGTTAAATGTTTTGTGCAATTTTCTTATATTTTTTATTATTGCATTGTTTTTTTTATTTTGCACTATTTATAGCATTGCAAAGTATAGTTTTTATTTTCTGTGTTTGCAGCCATTTTTTATTTTGCAATATTTATTATTATTTCAGTGTTTGCAACAAGTTTTTTTTATTATATTGTGTTACATTTTATTAGTGCAGTCTTTATTTAAAATTTTTTATTATTATTGCAATGTTCATTTTTTATTTTGCACAATCTTTTATTGTTTGCAGTTTATTTTTTTATTTTGCATTACATTTTATTAGTGCAATCTCTTTTTATTTATTTTTTTATATTGCAGTATTTATTTTATTTTTTCAAGCAAGTTCTTTTTTTTGCATTACTTTGTATTATTGCAGTGTTTTTCTATTTTGCACTATTTTTATAATTGCAAAGTGTAGTTTTTATTTTCAGTGTTTGCAGCATTTTTTCTTTTATTATTTTGCAATAATGTTTTATTATTTCAGTGTTTCCAACAAGTTTATTTTTCATTCTGCATTACATTTTATTAGTGCAATATCTTTATATATATATATATATATATATATAATTATATATATATATATATATTGCAGTGTTTATTTTTTGTTTTGCACTTTTTAATTATTGAAATGTTTTCATTGTTTCCAGCAGGGTTTTTTGCATTACTTTGTATTATTGCAGTGTTTAATTCAGGTTTAATTCAGATTTGAACACTATCATTGACCTGCTGGTTTCTGTCTGTCTCCTGGTCAGTCTGCGTCCAGACGGGTTGGTTTGTCCTGCACTAACTGTCAGACAACCACAACTACTCTCTGGAGACGTAATGCAGAAGGAGAGCCGGTCTGCAACGCCTGCGGACTCTACATGAAGCTCCACGGGGTGAGACAGACTTAAGAACATACGTGAATATACTCGGTTTGCTCTGTTATTAGTTTACTTCACCCTACAGCAATGCAAATGTACAGATTTTGTGCCAAAAGCTCAGTAGTAACGCTGTGTAACCAGCAGACGGAGTCAGAGAATCAAAAATGATTATCTCAGACAACTCACAAGAAACCCCTCCCACCAGCAAATAAAAAAAAAATAATTAACACCCTGCAATCAGTGATTGTGACCTTTGAACACACCACAACACACCGGTCAGAGAACAAAACACACACACTCTACACACACCACAACACACCGGTCAGAGAACAAAACACACACAGTCTACACACACCACACCGGTCAGAACAAAACACACACACTCTACCCACCACACACACCAAGAGAACAAACACACACACACTAGAGAACAAAACACCGGTCACACACTCTACACACACTCTACACACACCACAACACACCGGTCAGAGAACAAAACACACACACACTCTACACACACCACAACACACACACCGGTCAGAGAACAAAACACACACACTCTACACACACCACAACACACCGGTCAGAGAACAAAACACACACACTCTGCACACACCACAACACACCGGTCAGAGAACAAAACCCACACACTCTACACACCGGTCAACACAAAACACACACACACCACACACTACCACACACACAGAGACAAAACACACACACACACACACACACACACACCGGTCAGAGAACAAAACACACACACTCTACCACACACCACAACACACCGGTCAGAGAACAAAACACACACACACACACCACAACACACCGTCAGAGAACAAACACACACACACACACACACTCTACACACACACACAACACACACACCGGTCAGAGAACAAAAACACACACATCCTACACACCACCGGTCACCGGTCAGAGAACAAAACACACACAGTCTACAAACACCACAACACACCGGTCAGAGAACAAAAAAACACACACTACACCCGGTCAGACACACACACACTCTACACACACACACACCGGTCAGAGAACAAAACACACTCTACACACACACCCACCACACAACACCACAAACACACCGGTCAGAGAACAAAACACACACACTCAACACACACCACAAATATTCATTTGTAAAGTATTATAATTATTATAATTACTGTTATTGCTTATACAAAACTAACAAAAAACAAAAAACACACAATCTACACACACCACAACACCACACCTGTCAGAGAACAAAACACACACACTCTACACACACCACAACACACCGGTCAGAGAACAAAACACACACACACACACACACACACACACACACCCGGTCCGAGAACAACACACACCGGTCACAGAACAAACACACACACACACTCTACACACACACACCACAACACGGTCCGGTCAGAGAGAACAAAACACACACACTCTACACACACCCTACACACACCGGTCAGAGAACAAAACACACACACCCTACACACACCACAACACACCGGTCAGAGAAAAACACACAACACTCTACACACACCACAACACACCGGTCAGAGAAAAAAACACACACACTCTACACACAACACAACACACCGGTCAGAGAACAAAACACACACACTCTACACACACACCACAACCCACCGGTCAGAGAACAAAACACACACACAACTACACACACACCACAACACACCGGTCAGAGAACAAAACACACACACTCTACACACACCACAACACACCGGTCAGAGAACAAAACACACACACCGGTCAGAGAACAAAACACACACACTCTACACACACCGGTCAGAGAACAAAACACACACACTCTACACACACCACAACACACCGGTCAGATAACAAAACACACACACTCTACACACCACACACACACACAGAGAACACAACACACACACAGTCTACACAACCACACCACCACACACACAACCAAACACACAACACACACACACACACACACCGGTCAGAGAACAAAACACACACACCCTACAAAACACACACACTCTACACACACCACAACACACTGGTCAGAGAACAAAACACACACACCCTACACACACCGGTCAGAGAACAAAACACACACACCCTACACACACCCCGGTCAGAGAACAAAAACACACACACACCTACAAACACACCACAACACACTGGTCAGAGAACAAAACACACACACTCTACACACACCACAACACACCGGTCAGAGAACAAAACACACACACTGTGACCGCATTGTGTAATGATTTACATTCTATTATGAATATTCATTTGTAAAGTATCACACACACTCATAGAACAAACACACCACAACACACCGGTCAGAGAACAAAACACACACACTCTACACACTCTACACACACTGGTCAGAGAACAAAACACACACACACTCTACACACACCACAACACACCGGTCAGAGAACAAAACACACACACTCTACACACACCACAACACACCCACACACACCACACCGTCAGAGAACAAAACACAACACACCGGTCTACACACACACCACACACACCACAACACACCCGGTCAGAGAACAAAACACACACACTCTACACACACCATAACAACACACACGGTCAGACACACCAAACACACACACAGAACAAAACACACACACTCTACACAACACACCGGTCAGAGAACAAAACACACACACCCTACACACACCACAACACACCGGTCAGAGAACAAAACACACACACTCTACACACACCACAACACACCGGTCAGAGAACAAAACACACACACACTACACACACACCCTACAACACACCACAACACACCGGTCAGAGAACAAAACACACACACTCTACACACACCGGTCAGAGAACAAAACACACACACTCTACACACACCACAACACACCGGTCAGAGAACAAAACACACACACCCTACACACACCACAACACACCGGTCAGAGAACAAAACACACACACCCTACACACACCGGTCAGAGAACAAAACACACACACACACACACACACCGGTCACAACACACCGGTCACACACCCACAAAACCACACTCTACACACACCCACAACACACCGGTCAAGAACAAACACACACACTCTACACACACCCACAACACACACCGGTCAGAGAACAAAACACACCACACTCTACACATAACACACCGGTCAGAGAACAAAACACACACACTCTACACACACCACAACACACAACACACCGCTCAGAAAACAAAACACACACACTCTACACACACCATAACACACCGGTCAGAGAACAAAACACACACACTCTACACACACCACAACACACCGGTCAGAGAACAAAACACACACACTCTACACACACCGGTCAGAGAACAAAACACACACAGCCTACACACACACCACAACACACCGGTCAGAGAACAAAACACACACACTCTACACACACCACAACACACCGGTCAGAGAACAAAACACACACACACTCTACACACACCACCGGTCCACAACACACCACACACCCGGTCAGAGAACAAAACACACACACACAACACTCTACACACACACACACCAAAACACACCGGTCAGAGAACAAAACACACACAATCTACACAAACACCACAACACACCGGGTCAGAGAACAAACACACACACACTTCTACACACACCACAACACACCGGTCAGAGAACACCAACACACCGGTTCAGAGAACAACACACACACACAACAACACAAAACAACACACACAAACAAACAGAAAACACAACACACACACACCAAAAACACACACACACAACACAACAAAAAACAAAAAAAAACACACAAAACACACACACACAACACAACACAGAACAAAAAAAACACACACACAACACACACACACACACAACACACCAAAACAAAGAACAAAACACACACACACACACACACACACAACACACACAAAAAACAACAAAACACACACCCTCACACACACACACAAACACACACAAACACACAAAACAAAACAACACAAAAACACACACACACAACACAACACACACACACAACACACAACACACACACACACACAACACACACGACACACACACACAACAACAAAAAAAACAACAAACACACACAACAACAACACAAAACACCAAAAAGAAACAAAACACACACAACACACACACACACAACAAACAAACAAACAAAACACACACAACAACACACACAACAAACAAACACACAAAACACACACACAAAAAACACACAAAACACACACAAACAAACAAACAACACAACACACAACACACAACAAACAACACACAAACAAAACACACAACAACACACACAAACACACAAAACACACACACACAACAACAACACACAACAAACACACACACACAAAAAAAAACAAAACACACAACCACACACACACACACAACAACACAACCAACAAAACAAAAACAACAACACACACACAACACACAACACACACACACAAAACACAAAAACAAACACAAACAACAAAACACACACACACACAAAAAAAACACACACACACACACACACAACAAAAACAACACACACACACACAAAAACAAACAAACACACACAAAAACACAACAAACAACACAACACAAAC